>NC_045985.1:13355842-13558268 GCF_010909765.2 Amblyraja radiata | reverse complement strand
AAATACCAATGATAAAGGGAAAAAGGCTAGATGGTGGAAATATGTTCCCGATGTTGGGGGAGTCCAGTGACAGGTGTCACAGTGTGAGACTAAGTGGTAGTCCATTTAGAACTGAGATGAGGAAAAACTTTTTCACCCAGAGAGTTGTGAATCTGTGGAATTCTCTGCCACAAAAGGCAGTGGAGGCCAATTCACTGCATATATATTCAAGAGAGAGTTAAATATAGCTCTTGCGGCTAGGAAAGAACTGCAGATGCTGGTTTAAATTGAAAGTAGACACAACATGCTGGAGTAACTCAGTGGCACAGGCAGCATCTCTGGAGAGAAGGAATGCCTCTCCAGAGGTGCTGCCTATCCCGCTGAGCTCCTGCAGCATGTTGTGTCTACCTAGCTTTTCGGGCTAATGGAATCAAGGGATATGGGAAGAAAGCAGGAACGGGGTACTGATTTTAGATGATCAGCCATGATCATATTGAATGGCGGTGCTGGCTCGAAGGGCTGAATCGCCTACTCCTGCACCTAATTTCTATGTTCTTGGTTCTTGGTTCTTGGTTTCTTGGTCCTCCAAAATATTCCAAATGGGATTTAAACTGGAGGTGGTGAAGGGAGGGCTTAAGCCAGAAAGGGTTATTGGGAAGAAATGTCCATGTTAGCTGCGGGCTGGATGCGAATGAGTTACAGACAATGAGACTCAACAAGACGGCTTTGAAGCTGGTAGAAGTACTTGTGTGGGGAAGGGACAGAGAGAGAGAGGATGCAGGGGTTACGGTGCTAGAGGAATCAATATTCATACTGTAATTTGTAATTGGGTTGTAAACTGGATTTTTTTACTGTAATTTAAAAATGAATGACATTTTACTGCCATCTAGTGTATTAATTTGACATTGTTGTAAGGGATTGATAATGAAAATTCCTGGTACTATATTTGAAATTTCATTATTGTGTAAAAAATGTGTAGTCTATTTAATTAATTTTGGTGTAATGCTTTTATTCACGTTTGTTGTGCCATGTCTGGCCCTGGATTTGTAATTTGTTTAATTTGGTTTAGAGATACAGCGCGGAAACAGGCCATTCGGCCCACTGAGCCCGTACCGACCAGCGTTCCCCGCACATCAACACTATCCTACACACACTATGGACAATTTACATTTATACCAAGCCAATTAACCCACAGAACTGTACGTCTCTGGAGTGTTGGAGGAAACCGAAGATGTCGGAGGAAACCCATGTTGGAATGTACAAACCTCGCACAGACAAGCACCCGTAGTCAGGATTGAACCCGCGTCTCTGGCGCCGTAAGGCATGTGATCTAACGCCAGTTTAGTTAGATTAGTTTACAGTCAGTATATAGCCAGCAATGTTCGATCAAGGGTCATCAAAGAGGTAGATGGTAGTTCAGGACTGCTCTCTGGTTGTGGTAGGATGATTCAGTTGCCTGATAACAGCTGGGAAGAAACTGTCCCTGAATCTGGTGGTGTATGTCTTCACTCTTTTCGCACTACGTCACAATGCCACCCTAAAGATGCTTTATAAAGATGTTTTATTTTGGCTCCAGTAAAATTATTATTTTTATTTTATTTTATTTATTTTTTATTTTTTAGAAGTAAAGTACATTACATTAATACAAGCCAAATATAACTTATTACATTTCTTGTACCACTTCATTTTTTAAGCTTTCAAAAGAGAAAAAAGTAAAGAAAGTGAGAAAGTCGTGATTGTGTGAAAATGTGATCAAGAAAAAAGACCCATTACGCGAAGAGTTAGAGAAAAAAGTTAAAAAATAGGCCGTAGAAAAGAAAAAAGAGAAAATGAAACAAAAGCTCTATTCTATTAAGAAGACAGGGCAGAAAGGGATATCAGTATCAGTATATCTTTATTGTCATTTTCCTGAGTACTCACATACCCAGAGGAAACAAAAAAACGTTGCTCAACCAGTGTCCATTCAGTGTGCAGTACAAATAACAACAAATAACTAGAAATAAAAAACATATATCATGAACAAATTAAATTAAACACTCTACTCTCTACTAAACATCAACAGGCGTTCCGATCGACAGCTGCTGCAGTGTGTCCAGGTTGATGGTTGGTGCGCGATACTTTGGCAGGGGGCTAAGTCCGTTTATCAGTCTTATAGCCTGCGGGAAGAAGCTGAGGAGCATCCTGCTGGTTTTGCAGCTAATGCTCCTGTACCTCTTCCCAGATGGCAGGATGGAGAATATGTGATGCGATGGGTGGTAGGGGTCTTTGATGATGGAGATGGCTCTGTTGATACATCTCTTCCTGTATATGTCCAGCAAGAAAGGGAGTGGAGCACCAATAATCCTGCTGGCGGTCTTCACAATCCTGTCAAGTTGGTGCCGTTCGTACGCCTTGCAGCTCCCGAACCAGGAAGTGATGCCGTTGGTTAATGTGCTCTCGATTGTCCCTCTATAAAAAGTTCGTAGGTGTGTAGTGGGGAGACCTGCTTTACGTAATCTTCGGAGAGGGTGTAGTCGCTGCTGGGCTCTCTTGACCAGTGCTGTGGTGTTGGTTGTGGACATCAGGTCATCTGACAGGTGGAGTCCTAGGAACTTCACGCTGCTGACCCTTTCCACATCAGCTCCATCGATGTGCAGAGGTGTATGGTGTTGTTTTTCCGCCCTCCTGAAGTCAACCACCATCCCCTTAGTTTTTCCCACGTTGAGAATGAGGTTGTGGGATTTGCACCATCCTGTGAGCAGCTCCACCTCCATCCTGTACGCCGACTCATCATTGTCACTGATGAGACCCACCACTGTTGTGTCATCAGCGAACTTGTTGATGAAGTTGTTATTGAGTCTAGCAGTACAGTCGTGTGTAAGCAGACTAAACAGCAGGGGGCTTAGGACACAGCCTTGGGGCGAGCCAGTGCTCACGGCTATGGTTTTTGATGTCCTACTGCCCACCCTGACTGTCTGCTGCCGTTGTGATAGAAAGTTCAGGACCCAGTTACATGTGCCAGCATCAACCCCCAATAGCTCCAACTTCTCCACCAGCTGCTGCGGAATGATTGTGTTAAACGCAGAGCTGTAAGTTTCTTACGCAGAGATATACCAACTTCGTATGTTTCATCCCCCCCTTACCAGAGCCTGAAACCATTTCTTTTCAGAGTACTGTTGCACTTTATACTTGTAGTAAGTCGATAAATGCAGACCACGTCATTTGGAAGTGGTCTGATTTGCCTGCAAGAAGGAATCTCATATCTTCCAGGTGTAATGTTTCGAACATATTTGAAATCCACATATTTATTGTTGGTATAGGGGCGTTTTGCCAGAATTTAAGTATAAGTCTTTTTCCCGTTATTAACCCTTAATTAAATAGATTCTTTTGAAACACAGTTAGTTCAGGGCTGCCTTCCATTGTTCCAAAAATAATCAATTCTGCTTTTGGTATCAATTTTATTTTAAATAATTTTGTGAAGATTTCAAAAATTTCAGTCCAAAATTTTTGAATTTTTACACAAAAAACAAATGAGTGCGTACAGTTTTGGTCTCCTAATCTGAGGAAAGACATTCTTGCCATAGACGGAGTACAGAGAAGGTTCACCAGACTGATTCCTGGGATGGCAGGACTTTCATATGAAGAAAGACAGGATAGACTCGGCTTGTACACGCTAGAATTTAGAAGATTGAGGGGGGATCTTATAGAAACTTACAAAATTCTTAAGGGGTTGGACAGGCTAGATGCAGGAAGATTATTCCCGATGTTGGGGAAGTCCAGAACTAGGGGTCACAGTTTAAGGATAAGAGGGAAGTCTTTTAGGACCGAGATGAGAAAATCATTTTTTACACAGAGAGTGGTGAATCTGTGGATTTCTCTGCCACAGAAGATAGTTGAGGCCAGTTCATTGGTTATATTTAAGAGGGAGTTAGATGTGGCCCTTGTGGCTAAAGGGATCAGGGGGTAAGGAGAGAAGGCAGGGATGGGATACTGAGTTGGATGATCAGCCATGATCATATTGAATGGCGGTGCAGGCTTGAAGGCCGAATGGCCTACTCCTGCACCTATTTTCTATGTTTTTCTATGTTTTCTATAGTAACTCCAGCAAATTATGGGGTGAAATGATTCTCAGAATAGTTTGCATGATACGGTGTTGTGCAATGTGTTGGAGAATTGAGTAACGGACGAGGTGACGTCAGGTGGCAGCCTGTTTGAACTTCCTCATTCGGGAGGAAGTGGATGTACTTGTGGATACAAAGTGTTGGAGTAACTCAACGCTTTGGGTGTCATTCTTGGGGGAAACCAGCTGAGTTACTCACATTGCACTTTGCGAAATTGCTCGCAATTTGTTTAATTTGACGACACAGAGTGGAAACGAGCCCCTCGGTCCACCAAGTCTACGCCGACCAACAATCTCCGCACACTAACACCATCCTACACGCACTTCGCGTAACTCAATTCAATCTCCCTCATATAATACTAAATAATATTAAAAGACATAAATAATATTAAAAGACATAAATAATCTGCCGGAAATGGCAGGGGACCGGGGGTCAAATGAGATGGAGGAACTGAGTGAAATCCAGGTTAGCCGGGAAGTGGTGTTAGGTAAATTGAATGGATTAAAGGCCGATAAATCCCCAGGGCCAGGTAGGCTGCATCCCAGAGTACTTAAGGAAGTAGCCCCCAGAAATAGTAGATGCATTAGTGATAATATTTCAAAACTCTTTAGATTCTGGAGTAGTTCCTGAGGATTGGAGGGTAGCTAATGTAACCCCATTTTTTAAAAAGGGAGGGAGAGAGAAAACGGGGAATTACAGACCAGTTAGTCTAACGTCGGTAGTGGGGAAACTGCTAGAATCAGTTATTAAAGATGGGATAGCAGCACATTTGGAAAGTGGTGAAATCATTGGACAAAGTCAGCATGGATTTATGAAAGGTAAATTATGTCTGACGAATCTTATAGAATTTTTCGAGGATGTAACTAGTAGAGTGGATAAGGGAGAACCAGTGGATGTGTTATATCTGGACTTTCAGAAGGCTTTTGACAAGGTCCCACATAAGAGATTAGTATACAAACTTAAAGCACACGGTATTGGGGGTTCAGTATTGATGTGGATAGAGAACTGGCTGGCAGACAGGAAGCAAAGAGTAGGAGTAAACGGGTCCTTTTCACAATGGCAGGCAGTGACTAGTGGGGTACCGCAAGGCTCAGTTCTGGGACCCCAGCTATTTACGATATATATTAATGATTTGGACGAGGGAATTGAATGCAACATCTCCAAATTTGCAGATGACATAAAGCTGGGGGACAGTGTTAGCTGTGTGGAGGATGCTAGGAGGCTGCAAGGTGACTTGGATAGGCTGGGTGAGTGGGCAAATGCATGGCAGATGCAGTATAATGTGGATAAATGTGAGGTTATCCACTTTGGTGGCAAAAACAGGAAAGTAGACTATTATCTGAATGGTGGCCGATTAGGAAAGGGGGAGATGCAACGAGACCTGGGTGTCATGGTACACCAGTCATTAAAAGTAGGCATGCAGGTGCAGCAGGCAGTGAAGAAGGCGAATGGTATGTTAGCATTCATTGCAAAAGGATTTGAGTATAGGAGCAGGGAGGTTCTACTGCAGTTGTACAGGGTCTTGGTGAGACCACAACTGGAGTATTGCGTACAGTTTTGGTCTCCCAATCTGAGGAAGGACATTATTGCCATAGAGGGAGTACAAAGAAGGTTCACCAGACTGATTCCTGGGATGTCAGGACTTTCATATGAAGAAAGACTGGATAGACTCGGTTTGTACTCGCTAGAATTTGGAAGATTGAGGGGGGATCTTATAGAAACTTACAAAATTCTTAAGGGGTTGGACAGGCTAGATGCAGGAAGATTGTTCCCGATGTTGGGGAAGTCCAGAACAAGGGGTCACAGTTTAAGGATAAGGGGGGAAATCTTTTAGGACCGAGATGAGGAAAACATTTTTCACACAGAGAGTGGTGAATCTCTGGAATTCTCTGCCACAGAAAGTAGTTGAGGCCAGTTCATTGGCTATATTTAAGAGGGAGTTAGATGTGGCCCTTGTGGCTAAAGGGATCAGGGGGTATGGAGAGAAGGCAGGGATGGGATACTGAGTTGGATGATCAGCCATGATCATATTGAATGGCGGTGCAGGCTCGAAGGGCCGAATGGCCTCTACTCCTGCACCTAATTTCTATGTTTCTATGTTTCATATATACCAATTTCTAAAACACCTCTATCCATCTACCCGCTATAAATATTATGTCGGATTTTATTTGTAAATACATTTTAATTTATATCTATATCAAAAGTAAGATCTTGACCACTTCCGATGTTATTCCGCCCTTCTATCTCCACCTATCCCCAAACTCGCCTTTACGCCGCTGTTGAATTCCGCACCAACACCGCTTGTGTCGCGTTGTTACTCGGGGGGAGTTTAGGACCCGGGGGAGCCCGGAGCTCAGGACCCGCCGCCCACCCGCGGCTGCTGCTGA
Source organism: Amblyraja radiata (assembly GCF_010909765.2). Classification (NCBI taxonomy): domain Eukaryota; kingdom Metazoa; phylum Chordata; class Chondrichthyes; order Rajiformes; family Rajidae; genus Amblyraja; species Amblyraja radiata. The sequence goes on along the minus strand of NC_045985.1, from coordinate 13,551,802 downwards.
ACCCGCGGGAAGGGAGATTGTTTCAATCTTTATATTTTCACTAAAGTAATTTCTGTTCCGTTGCCTGACGCGGTTAACGCGTTAAAATTGACTGATCGACAGACAGACAGACAGCTCTGAGTTCAGTTGCTGTTTATTTCACTCTTCCCACATTTACATTTTTTTTACACCCGGAGCGGAACCGGAGCAGATTCTCAGCCAGTTTCCATCCCAAGGCCCGAAGAAAGGATAAAGTTTCTCCGTGAATTTATTCCCAGTGAAGGTGTGGAGATGGGACTTGGTGTCCGCGTCGTAAAATGAAACTGTCCCGGACTCGTAACTGAGAGAAACTCCCACACTCCCGGGGATGGGACGGGCGGGGAGAGGGGATGGAGGGGAGGTGAGTGCATCAAACACGTCATAACACCGCCCGATGCTCCAGACTCCAGTCTCCGGGGTCAGTGCGAGCCCTCTCTTCCTCTCCACAGACTCTGCGGCGACTCCCAGAGTCCACCACTGACTCCCCGCCACCTCCACCTCCCAGTAATGTCTCCCCGATGTGAATCCCTCCGATCCCAGCACACAATGCCAGCCTGTAAACCTCTTCCCGGTGTCAGGGAGACTCCTCTCGGTCCCGGTCCATCTCACCCTCTTCCGATCCTCAGACACCTCGAGCTGCGGATGCGCTGTTTCCACATCCAGGGTGACGGAGACTGGGGGGAGAAGCAGAGAATCAGAGAGTCCCCGGGGGTCGGGGGGAGACTCGGGCAGCGCGGCCCCGGGACCGGGGGAGAAGCCGCTCGGCCTCAGGCACAGGCGGGCGGACAACTGAAACCTTGCCCGGGGTTTCACCCCCACAACCACATCTGGTGGACAACTGACATCTTTACCGGAGATTTTATCCAGGGAAGGAGAGGGGAATTTCGTGAGATGATGGAGGGTGGACGGGGAGGACGAGTGCGCAGAGTGAGGAGGATTGCGAGATTGCAGTGGGGATGGAGAAATGAAGCGGGCTATTCATATATGGAGGCAGATCGGAGCAAGAGGATATTGAGGTGAGTGGAAATTTGAGGTTGTTAAAGAGGAGGTAGAGGTGTGGGGTGGAGTCGCCATGATCATAGTGAATGGGAGGGGGAGACATGAGGGGCCAGAGGACCTGCCTCTGTTTCTTTGAGTGGAGGGTGAGATAGAGGGAGGGGTGGCTTGGACCATGGAAGGAAGCAGAGGTTGAATGATCGGGTGTTGGACAGAATGGGTGGAGACTTGTGGTTGAAGGGTCGCTGAAAGAGAGGGGATTCACGGGTGGACTTGATGGGTGTGTACAACCAAGAACACACTGATCTCATTGTGAACCAATATATGAACTTCACTGAGGGACTTGACAATGTTCCGCATGTAAGGCTGGTCCAGAAAGTGAAGGCAGGTGGGATCCGAAGGTGAGCTGTGAAAGATTGAACCAACATTGGCTTGGTGGTTGGAGGTAGAAGGAGCACTTTTCTGCTTGGAGGTCTGTGACTGGTGGAGTGCAGCAGATATCGGTGCTGCAACCTTTGCTGTTTATCTTCTATTTTCATGGTTTCGAAGTGAATGTCGGAGTTATATCTGGTAAGTCTGTGGAGGACGTGACACTTGTGGATAGTGAGGGAGGTTGTTAAAGTCTGCAGCAGGGTGTCGGGTAGATTATCAAAAACATTATTCTCATTCAGGGTTACAAATCTAGAGAGGGCAGTTTTATGGTGAGGGGAAGGAGTGGTGTGGATCTGAGTGGTGAGTTTTCTTCACACTGAGAGTGTTTGTTATCTGTAACAAGCCACAGAGGGGGTGGTGGAATCAGGTGGAATCACTACAGTTAAGAGGTACTTAAATAAGTGACGTGCAGAATATAACCAATGTAACGCGGGCAAACAGATTAGTGTAGCTGGGATATATGTGGATATGGATGTGATGGCCCGAAGGGCCTGACTCTGTAATGTACAACCATGGCTCTCAGCTCCAAGAGCACTGAATGACTGAGTCTCCACAGCCACCGGTGCAGGGAATTCCAAAGGTTCCCCAGTCTCTGCGTGCAGTAATGTCTCCTTATCTCTGTCCTACATGGTGCAGCCCACATTCTGAGAGGGTGCCCGTTCTCCAGACCCCTCAGACAGGGGAAACATCCTCCCTGCATCCAGCCCACTGAGCCCTGTAAGAACTTTGTGTTTCACTGAGATCTCCTCCAATACACCCGAATTCTCGAGTACACAGGCCTAGTCTACTCAATCTCACCCCGCACAGCAAACTCATTGTCCCAGGAACAAGTATTGTTAATCTTTGCTGCATTTCCTCTGTGTCAAGTCTGTCAATTTATCAGTACACAGGAGCATAGGAACACAAGAAAACAGGAGAAGGATTAGGATCCGCTCCTCAGGCTTGCCCTCCATTCAATGTGATCATGGCTGATCTAAGCTGGCACCAATTCCTCTTCTGTGTGTGTTCCCCATAATCTTAAATATTCGATCAATCAAATATTTATTTGTAGCCAAGTTGCACATATCCAATAACTCAGCCTTTCACAACCATCTTGGGCACAACATTCCAGATATTCACTGCCCTCTGAGAGATGCAACTTCTACACACGGCATGAGAGGCCGCTCTGGAAGGTTGGATCTCATGGAATCCGGGGTGAACTAGCCGATGGAATACAACATTTACCTGAAGGTCGCAGACAGAGGATGTTGGTAGAGGGTTGTTTTACAGACTGGAGACATAGTCCACTGTTGTTCCTTATTTATATACACAATTGGGTGTGTATGTAGGTTGCACGGTTAGTCAGTTTGCAGATGGAACTAAAATTGGTGACATTGTGGAGAGTGAAGAAGGTTATCTGAGAGTAAATGGGATCCCTGTGAACTGGGCCAATGGGCTCAGGAACGGCAGGTGGGATTTATTCATGTGAAGGTGAGGTGATGCACTTTGCTGAGACAAACCAGGGCAGGACATACACAGTAAACGGGGAACTTTATAGAACTGAGAGATCTTGGGCTGCAGGTACACAGTGCCATGGAAGATGCAACAGTGACAGGCAGGGTGGTGAAGAATGTGTTTGTCACTCATGCTTTCATAGGTCAGGATATTAAATACAGCGTTTGACACAATACGGTTGTTAGCAAATTAGAGAGGGTGCAAAAGGATTTATGATAATTTCATCAGGTCTTAAGGGCTGGGTTATAAGGAGACGTTGGACAGGCAGGGACATTTGTCTTTGGAGCCCATCCAGGTGTTTTTATGGTGCACAGATAGGGTGAATAGCCACAGTATTTCACCCAAAGCAGGAGTATGAACATCTGACTCTGTGATGCTTCCCAGCTGATGGGTTTAGTGGTAGATCCAATTTCCCTTCAGTCCACAATACTATTAATGTTTGCATCTAGGTATGGCTTAAAGATATCAGAAACAAGAATAATGGAAAAGGTACAAGCTTTACCTCGCTTGAAGTCATCAGATGTTTCTTTGAATGTCGTGTTGAACGAAACAGGGCAATGAAACTTTTCAATCGGCAAGGCTTCATCTACCACCGACAGTGGTTTGGCTTCATCACGAAAACTGGAAATATTGAACAGCTGGTTATAAACTGAGCATTAGAAATGTTTTAAGGTTTTCCACAAAACACGTACAATGTTTCCGTCAAGACAATGTCCTACCTTCGCTTGCGACCAGCTTCCTCCTGAAAGAAATAAAACACAAATCTCAATTGACTGAGATGAACCGTCCTCATCCCGACAGCGGGAATTTCACCAAATTTCTGCAACCCTCTGATAATTCCCATTTCCCAACTCTTATCACCACTGTCATGCAGACAGAAAGCGGATATTGCCGCAGAGAAGTAGAACGATGGGGGAAAGCACAAGGAATGTTCATGAGAATGACGTCTCCTAATCTGAGGAAAGACATTCTTGCCATAGAGGGAGTACAGAGAAGGTTCACCAGACTGATTCCTGGGATGGCAGGACTTTCATATGAAGAAAGACTGGATAGACTCGGCTTGTACACGCTAGAATTTAGAAGATTGATGGGGGATCTTATAGAAACTTACAAAATTCTTAAGGGGTTGGACAGGCTAGATGCAGGAAGATTATTCCCGATGTTGGGGAAGTCCAGAACAAGGGGTCACAGTTTAAGGATAAGGGGGAAGTCTTTTAGGACCAAGATGAGAAAATCATTTTTTACACAGTGAATCTGTGGAATTCTCTGCCACAGAAGGTAGTTGAGGCCAGTTCATTGGCTATATTTAAGAGGGAGTTAGATGTGGCCCTTGTGGCTAAAGGGATCAGGGGGTATGGAGAGAACGCAGGGATGGGATACCGAGTTGGATGATCAGCCATGATCATATCGAATGCAGGCTCGAAGGGCCAAATGGCCTACTCCTGCACCTATTTTCTATGTTTCTATGTCATAATTGAGAGGATGGAACTTAATGAAAAGACTGGGCAGGTCGTGGGATTTCATCTGGAGAAGTTTTCAGGAATGATGAGAGGGAATATAATATTATCGGTGGATTTAAATGTGTGGGGATGAAATAATATCTCAAATCGAAGGGGAGACCAATAATCAAAGTTGAAATGTAACGTGGTCTTCAATAAATACCTAAAGGAATGCAGTCATGAGAACATGGACCTCACTTGCATTGGAGGGACTGAAGCCAACAGCAGAGATAAATTTAAATGCAAGCGGTGATAATTGCTCGGTTCTAAGCTTCCCCCCAGTCTAGTTTCAGTAAAAACACTGAATCAAGCACTTGAATCAATTAATTGTTTTCTACCAAAAGCACGCCACAGATCACAGACTGTACCTATCCCACCGTGGGTTCGATCCCTGCGTCTATCTGTTCAAGCCATCTAGGCCTCGCACAGACAGAGGCACTCCAGAAGGGTACCTGGTCCTGAGCGCTCTTCCAGAAGATGGGCCCTGAGCCTCGTGACCAGGGACTTTTATATGCCCCGCAAACTCGAGGGCTGAACCACATGGTGGTTGTCTCTTAATCACCCAATAGGGATGTTTCACGGCAGTCGGGTCACGACCCATGACCGTACTGTTGCTACGCTACTCCAACTGGAGTACACGCGATGAACTGCAGGTAGGCACTTACCATTGTTTCCAGCGTAGCGGGCCCGTTAAAACCCGCTGAAATTGTCAATTTTTGCCTGTAAATAATTATGGAAATGGGATAAGCGTGAGGGACATTTAGCCTACTTCAGAATTCTAAAAGTGAGGAGAAATTACGGTAGATAAAAGCGAGAGCTGAAGGGACAACAACAGCCAGAGTGCTTGGCGAACATTGGCCGTTTGCTCACTGCATTTCATCAACTAAGGTGTTTTTTCTTGATTCCTTTGGCATCTAAAAAGTTTCAGAAGTGATAAATCTGGCTGTAATTTTTTTTAATGGCCCATAGTTCCCGTGGGTTTTACATACAAAATGAAAACGCATCTGAAGAAAAATTTACAGCCAGATTTATCACTTCTGAGATTTTTTAGATACCAAAGGAATCAAGAAAAAACACAATAATGTCTGACTTGATGAAATGCAGTGAGCAAACGCGATAATTCCCAACATTTTCAATTCCGATATCTGCACGGCCAATGTTTATCAAGCACTTTAGCTGCTGTAGTCCCTTCAGTTCTCGCTTCTCTATACCTTCATTTCGCTTCACGCTTGGAATTCTAAAGTTGGGTACATGTCTCTCACACCTACCCCGACTCCCACAATTTTTTTCAGTGCAAAAATTCAGCATTTTGGCGGTTTTTAACAGGTAGGAAAGTACGCGTTTTTAGCATTAATAACATATATCGGAAGTGACGGATGTCCTCCAGATGGATTTAGCAGCTCCGTGCGTCGAGCCCTCTGACACAGTGACCTTTCGTGCAACAACCCTATAGGGTGATTTCACGAAAGGTCACTGGAGCGTAAATCCCCACTCACGTGACCGAAAATTTTAACTGGGGGACAAGCGTCACTTCCGGTACATGTTAGTGGATGGGAAAACACGCACTTTCACACCCGTTAAAAACATCGAAAACGGCCCGTTTTTGAGCTGCAATTTACGGAGCCAGTCGGGGTGACCGTGAGGAACAGCTACCTAAATTTACAGTCCAAAAAAAAGATAGAAACTAAGGTAAATACAAGAGCGAGCTGAAGGTGTAAAATGAGCGGAAGTTGATTGCGGACTTTTTTCTTGGAGATTTAAAGATCCAAAATATCGGGAATTATCGCGTTTGCTCGCTGCATTTCATCAAAAGTGGCATTATTGACTTTGTTATCTTTATTCATTTGTTATATGAAAAGTATTAAAAGTTAGAAACCCGTCAGTAAAATTGCAAAATCGCCCATGGTTCTCGGGTGGGTTTTAACATGCAAAATGAACACGCTTCTGAAGCTCCATTTACCATTTAAATAATCGTAAGCTTGCATCTCAGTAAAATTTATTTCGAAACGCATTGAGAGTTTACGATTATTTAAATGGTAAATGTAGCTTCAGAAGCGATTTCATTTTGCATGTTAAACCCCACCCGAGAACCATGGGCGATTTTGCAATTTTACTGACGGGTTTCTAACTTTTAATACTTTTCATCTAACAAATGAATAAAGATAACAAAGTCAATAATGCCACTTTTGATGAAATGCAGCGAGCAAACGCGATAATTCCCGATATTTTGGATCTTTAAATCTCCAAGAAAAAAGTCCGCTAGCACTTCCGCCTTGTTTACACCTTCAGCTCGCTCTTGTATTTACCTTAGTTTCTATCTTTTTTTTGGACTGTAAATTTAAGTAGCTGTTCCTCACGGTCACCCCGACTGGCTCCGTAAATTGCAGCTCAAAAACTGGCCGTTTTCGATGTTTTTAACGGGTGTGAAAGTGCGTGTTTTCCCATCCACTAACATGTACCGGAAGTGACGCTTGTCCCCCAGTTAAAATTTTCGGTCACGTGAGTGGGGATTTACGCTCCAGTGACCTTTCGTGAAATCACCCTATTACAAATATCGATTAACCCCATACATAACAGGCATTTCCCTAACCCAATGATACAACAATTCAATACATTGTATTCACAACGGACTTCAAGATGAAGTCAACTTGGAAACATTTACCCTGATGAGCAGAACTCTCAGACAGGGCTCAACACCCCATCCAATCAACACTTAGCAGAGTCAGACTCTGCAACATTATTTACAAGCTATTTACAAGGTATATGTCTGGTTTGCAGCCATCCAATCCATTCTATACATTTAGTACCAGATTGACAGGATTTGCAAGGCTTCCCATTCTTTGCTTGCAAATTGTAGCAAAGTTCCAGACTTCCTGGCATCTCTCGCAGCCTGTCCCAGAGAGCAATTCCAATTTGACCAAATCTCCCAGCAAACCCTGAAACCTAACCCCATTTTGAAGTCCTAGCTGGTCCAATTTAGCCAGGATTAACAGTGGGGTAAACACATTAGGGCTCGTGGAATTTGGGGTATTGTTACCGGGTGTGGAGAATAGATAGGAGGGATGATGAGTGGAGCAGAAAACTTGACTGGATAGGATGGGCCAAATGGCCTGTCTATGATGTAGAATGGGATGTCATTCTATGGTGAAACAGGGTGGACAAAACAAACAGAGCAAATTCCCCCAAGGTGACCACCCACTGCTGATGGGAAACGGATATAGATGATCAATCTGATGTGTGCGCCACGTTCTAGATTTCAATGTTAATCCCCACAATGTGGTCATGGCTGATCTAGCCCAGGACTGAACTCCTCCTCTTTGACTCATTCCCGTCTATTACAATTCCCCAAATTTCTTTTAAATGTATCCTCCTCTGGTTTAAAAATATGTCTAACATGTAAAACGTCTCAGAGTCTCTTGGTTGGAGACTCCCAGATATTCACTGTCCTCTGGTCCTTGGGATCAGATATAGGATCACCTGTCATTGTTCTAAACTCCACATAATACAAACACCTCTCTACATTCCGGCCAGACAGTCCTGAGATCCCATAGATTCAGCGGGAGGCCAATTAGTTTCTGAACAACAACAGCTGGAACAGAGGGAACATTTACTCAGTTCTCAATTACTGGTAAATGCAGCATTTATTTCTGAAATGTCACCCACCATTTTGTGACTGTACACTTTCACTTCACCAAACTGTAGTGTAACCCCTCACCTTCAGAAACACCACACTGTCTTTTTGATCCATCTGTTGCTGCAACTTTAAGAGTTCCTCCTGAATGGAATTTAAATTCTCTTGAATGTTTCCAAGATTTGTCTCCATTGTATTCAGAATCTTCTTCTCTTCCTCCCGGATATCTGCCAGTGTGCGCTGCTCTTTCTCAGTGAGAATCTGGTGCAGTTCAGCATACTGGGATGTGATCTTGGACTGAAGGTTGTGTGACTGTTCCTGTGAAATAAAAGGTGAAGATCAATATATAATGTCACTGATTGTGTTTCCTCACGACTTTAACGGTGACGTTTGGCCTGTGCATTTTTTATTTACTTTGGCAATTCAATAGTTTGTCTAAGGTAGACAAAAATGCTAGAGGTACTCAGCGGGTGAGGCAGCATCTATTGAGAGAAGGAATAGGCGACGTTTCGTGTCGAGACCCTTCTTCAGACTTCAGAAGCATTTAGACAGTTAGACCTATTATTACACGCATCACAGGCATCAAATCTACACAAGATCAGGAAATCGAAACTTAAAAGCCTCACCAGAACTCCAGAAATGTTCTGTTTCTGTTGCTGCTCCATTCGCTGGATCTCTGATTGCTTTTTTGTAAGAGACTGGATGGAAGATTTCGTCTGATCCTGGGATTGTGATTGAAAATCAGAGAATAAAAAGGTTAGATTATAAAGATGGAATTAAACAATGATGCGATCAAAATCGGTTTGCATGTACCTTGTAGGTTTCAACAGCTTCTTTAACAGGCATGAAGCGGTGATCTCTGTGTTCCCGCGCATCCCGACAAATCACACAGATCAGCTTCTTGTCAGTTTCACAATAAAGCTTCAGTTCTTCCTGATGTTCCTCGCACTGAAGTTTACTTTCCTTCTCTGTCCGATTCAGGCTCAGTGTTCGAAATTTCTCAGACAGTCTCGCCAAGGCCCGATTCACCCTGAGGGTGCGGTCTGTAAATTCCTCTCTACATTCCGGGCAGGAGTTTTTCCCCTCCCTGTCCCAACTCTGTGTGATACAGGAGCGGCAGAAGTTGTGCCCACACTCCAGTGATACCGGATCGGTGAAGAAATCCAGGCAGATGGGACAAACAACCTCCTCGGTTAAACCCTCGACCTGCTCTTTCGAAGCCATTTTAACATTTGATTTTAACCATCCACTTCCTGGTTCAAAACGCATTCCCATTCGCTGAAACTGCTGACACTGCGCACGCAGCCGTCTCGGGGAATGAATGTAATTCGGCTGCAAGTGTTCAGTGTGAAGATGCAGAAACATGGAACTGCAGATGCTGCTTCACAACAAAAAGGCACAAAGTGCTGGATTAACTCAGCGGGTCAAGTAGCACCTCTGGAGAACATGGACAGGTGATGTTTCGGGTCTGGACCCTTCTTCAGACTGATTGTAGGGGCGGTGGGTGGGAGATGGAAGAACGATGGAAGGAAGGGGGCAGGACAAAGCCTGGCTGGTAATAGGTTGACACAGTTGAGGGGGAGAGGGGGGAGTTGATCGGCAGACGGTTGGACAAAGTCCAGAGATGAAAGACAGAAAGTCTGTGACAAAATGATCCAGGACTTGCGAATTGTGTCCTGATATTCAAACACTCTTCTCCTCAGACGGCCAAAGGTTGTGCAGGTGCACTGAAGGCGCTGGTGAATTTCACCATCAATGTCTGCCTTCCTCTGGGAAGAGGAGCGCCGGCCACAGGACCCGAGGGTCACCATCGTTACGACCATTTTAAAGGAAGGAGACAAATCCACCCGCGGAAACTATGGAGGGTTCTTCTCCCGCTCTCTACCGCAGGGAGGGGTCAGTTACACATTAAACTGTCCTGAATATAGACGAAAGCGGAGAGTAGCGCTTGGGACAATATAAGGCAGGATAAAGAGCTGGGAAAACTGCAGAGTAGATTCACGAAGATGGTGCCAGGATTTGAGGGCCAGAGCGAAAGGGAGAGGTTGGGCAGGGAAGGATTTATTAATTGGAGCGCCGGAGGCTGAAGTGCATGGGATCAAGAGGTGAATGGATAGGGTGAATGCACAGTCTTTTACCCGGAGTAGTGGAGTCGAGAACTAGAGGACACAGGTTTGTGGTGAGAGGTGCAAGATTTAATCGGAACCTGAGGAACAATATTTTCACACAGAAGGTCGTGGGGAAATGGAACAAGCTGCCAGAGGAGGTCAGTGAGGCTGGACAACAACGTGTGGGCGGGGTTTAGGACCCGGGGGAGCCCGGAGCTGTGGAACGATCAATGAAAGGGGCGGGGCCCGGCTGAGGGGAGGCGGAGCTCAGCCCCGTCAATCACAGCCCTGACCAGAAAGCCGATGTCATTTGTAATCAGCTTCGGGTAAATTTCATTCCCTGAAACTAAAGTTTTTCCAGTTAAATGGGTGATTGGAACGTGAGTCTGACCATAAAATGCCAACAAAAAAACAGAAAACGTTGTCGGCATTCAGCAGGTCGGGCAGTGTACAGTATCTGGAAAGGGAAGGGTTAATATTTCTGAGGTAATATGGAGCAGCAGATTGAACCGCTGCCTCACGGGGCCAGAGACCCGGGTTCGATCCTGACCATGTTCACTGTTCGGAACGTGCACATTCTCCCGGTGACCGCGTGGGTTTCCTCCGGGTGCTCCGGTTTTCTCCCACATTCAAAAGACATGCGGGTTTGTAGGGTAATTGGCCCTCTGTAAATTGCCCCAAGTATGTTGGGAGTGAACGGGAAGGTGGGATAACAGAGACCAAGTGATCGATGGTCGATGTGGACTCGGTGGGCCGAAGGGCCTACTTCCATGCTGTATCTCTAAAGTAAAGTAAGCTCCACTCTGGTCAGAAAATCAACCTTGCACTGCCGCTCAACAGAGAAAACAAGTCGTCATCAATACTGCACAGGAACAGGGCCTTCAACACACAATGTCTAGCTTATGGAAGGACCATTCGGAAGCCTGATAACAGAGGGAAGGAGGCTGGTCCTGAGACTGGTAGTACGCGCTTTCAAGATTCTGTACCTTCTGCCCGACAAGAACAGTGAGAAGAAGGAATGGCCGGGGTAGAACAAGTATTTCATTAGGTACACAAAATTGCTGGGGAAACTCAGCGGGTGCAGCAGCATCTATGGAGCGAAGGAAATAGGCGACGTTTCGGGCCGAAACCCTTCTTCAGAAGTATTTCATTATGTTGGCTGCTTTTCCATGATGAGGGATGATCTTAGAAGAGATGTAAAAAAATCATGAGAGGAACACATCGGGTAGACGCACAGAGCCCCTTGCCCAGAGGAGAGGAATCAAGTACCAGAGGACATAGGTTTAAGGGGAGGGTGGAAAGGTTTAATAGAAACCTGAGAGGTAACTTTGTTCACACAAGGGGTGGTGGGTGTATGGAATGAGCTGCTGGAGGAGGTAGATGATGCGGGCACTATCGTAACGTTTCAGAAGCATTTAGACAGGCTTGTACAAGCTAGAATTTAGAAGATTGAGGGGGGATCTTATAGAAACTTTAAAAATTCTTAAGGGGTTGGACAGGCTAGATGCAGGAAGATTGTTCCCGATGTTGGGGAAGTCCAGAACTAGGGGTCACAGTTTAAGGATAAGAGGGAAGTCTTTTAGGACCGAGATGAGAAAATCATTTTTTACACAGAGAGTGGTGAATCTGTGGAATTCTCTGCCACAGAAGGTAGTTGAGGCCACAGTTCATTGGCTATATTTAAGAGGGAGTTAGATGTGTCCCTTGTGGCTAAAGGGATTAGGGGGTATGGAGAGAAGGCAGGGATGGTATACTGAGTTGGATGATCATCCATGATCATATCGAATGGCGGTGCAGGCTCGAAGGGCCGAATGGCCTACTCCTGCACCTATTTTCTATGTTTCTATGATTGGAAAATATTTTACTGCAAATTATTTCTGAAGATCAGACAGGTTTTATTAAAAATCTTTACTCATACTTTAATGTTAGGAGATTAATGAATATTGTATATACAGCATGAAATAAAACTCTAGAATGTGTCATTTCACTTGATGCTGAGAAGGCATTTGATAGATTAGCATGGGAATACATTCAATACACTTGAAAAAATTAAGATTGGTCCAAAATGTATCTCTTGGATCAAGCTGATATATCATATCAAGCTTCTGTACTTACCAATAATCAGAAATCCCCTTTTTTCGGGCTCTTTCGAGGTAATAGACGAGCAGTCCTTTATTGGTTGATATCACTTTGGAACCTTTGGCCACCGCTCTTAGGGAATCCCCTAATATTTTTGGTATTGTTGGTGAGAATAAGATGCATAAGCTATCTCTCTATGCAGATGATCTGTTATTATTTATCTCTAACCCGGAAAAATCTATTCCTGCAACAGTAGCACCACTTAATCAATTTAGTAGTTTTTCTGGTTATAAACTAAATCTAAGTAAGAGTGAGCTTTTTCCATTAAACAATCAAATTTCGAATTATGGACAGTTTCCATTTAGATTGACTACCGACTGTTCTACTTATTTAGGCATTAAGATTACCAAGAAACACAAGGATCTATTTAAAGCCAATTTTATGCCCCTAATTGACCACATTAGACAACAGTTTACTAAATGGTCACCAATGTCCTTATCTCTAATCAGCCGAATCAATGCTATTAAAATGTTTATCCTACAAAAATGCTTGTATTTATTTCAGTCGATACCAATTTTTATTGCTAAATCTTTTTTGACTCAAAAGTTTCTTCATAGATATGGCAGAATAAAAATCCCAGACTAAGTAAAAAATACCTACAAAATTCAAAAAAAGATGGTGGTTTGGCACTGCCGAACCTTAGATTTTACTATTGGGCAATTAATGCTCGCTATTTATCGATTTGGACAAAAGATTTAGAAGCTACCCAATGCCCAGGATGGATAAATCTTGAACGTGATTCTACGCAAGGGCTATCATTGGCTTCTATTCTAGCGGCCTCGTTACCCTTTACAATTACGAGATTGAATAAGTTTACGATTAACCCAATAATAAGACATACATTCCGAATATGGTTTCAATTTCGTAAGTTTTTTGGATTGAATAATTTTATCTTATCGAATCCTATCATATCTAATTTTTTCTTACAACCTAGTACTGATCAAGCCTTTCTGTTATGGAAGAGGAAGAGATTATCAGTTTTTCGTGACTTGTTTTTGGATGGCTGATTCATGTCTTTCAAACAACTCTCCAATAAATATCATCTACCTCACTCACCGTTCTTTCGATATTTACAAATTAGACATTTTTTGAAGGCCACTCTACCCTCTTTTTCGTTACATCAAACCGAAATCGTGTAAAAAAAATTTACATTTGAACACTTATCAGAAAGGTTTAATAACGACTATTGATGAGTTGATTTTGAAATTACAAATAGATACATTGGATAAAATTAAGAATGACTGGGAAAGAGAATTTCAAATTTCTCTGGGAAAGAGAACTTCAAATTTCTCTACCTATAGAGAAATGGGAGAGGATTCTTCAATTAGTTAATACCTCTTCAATGTGTGCAAGACACGCTCTGATACAATTCAAGGTGGTTCACAGCGCTCATATGTCAAAGGATAAGTTAGCTGGTTTTTATGGTGATATAAATCCTATCTGTGACAGATGTAACTCTGAAGTGGCCTCACTGACTCACATGTTTTGGCCTTGCCCAACATTGGAAAAATATTGGAAATAAATTTTTGACACTATTTCTGTAGTTTTAGGTACAACCTCAACCTATTACTGCAATATTTGGGCTACCAATGTTAGATTCTACTTATCTGCCCATCGGCTGATTGCTTTTCCTACATTAATTGCCAGAAGATCTATTTTATTTAATGGGAAAGACTCTAATCCTCCTACCACGTTTCATTGGTACTCTGAAACGATATAATGTTTAAATTTAGAAAACATTAGGAGTGACATTGTTGAACCCTTGGCTAAATTTGATAGGACTTGGGGAAGCTTTATTCAACATTTTCACACAATATAAATTGTCCCCTCTCCAACCGTTATTATAATTATTTTACCTTTATACGGTGGGACGGACTTGACGACAAACAGGGACTTCAATTGTTGAAATTCTTTGTAGCCCAGATTTTGTTTTGCGTTTAGGGGGTTTTGTTTTTCTCTTTTAATTCTTTTTCTCTTTTTGTTTTTATATATACAAGTTCTCTTTTAAACACTTAACTATATTTACATGGAGACCGGGAGGTCTATACCCAATGTGTATTTTGACACTGGACTCATACTTGGGTTATACCTGTTATTAATGTAATCCTGATCCCTATGTATCAATATCACTGTTATGTTTATCATTATTGGGGTTTTTTTGTGTTGTTTTGTTTTTGTTTTTGAAAAAAATTAATAAACAGATTTAAAAAGAAAGGAACATAGCCGTGCTGTCCCCCACTTCTGTAGGCTGCGTCCGGTCCACGTGCTCGGCCTCCTGGAGCAGCGCCTGGTCCAGCCGGGCCCCAGTCTGCTGCGGGGCCTCCAGCGGCCCACTCCCCCGTCAAGGCCTTTTAGCCCCTTCTGCAGCCGGTCCGCGCACCGGCCCTCCCTCCCCTCCAGACGGGTTTCCAGTCAGCGGTACCCTGTACCTCTAGTCCAGAGGTCGGCAACCTTGTTCTGCATAGGGGCCAGGACGCATGTCTGTGAGCAGATGGCGGGCCACATGTAATCACGTGTACACATGGATTCTGCCCCGGATGGCAGGCATCAAATCACATGTACAAAGAAGGTAGACAAAAACGCTGGAGAAACTCAGCGGGTGAGGCAGCCTCATGCAATCCTTGCGTGTCTCATCCGCTGAGTTTCTCCAGCATTTTTGTCTGCCTTCGATTTTTCCAGCATCTGCAGTTCTTTCATAGAAACATAGAAATTAGGTGCAGGAGTAGGCCATTCTGCCCTTCGAGCCTGCACCGCCATTCAATATGATCATGGCTGATCATCCAACTCAGTATCCTGTACCTGCCTTCTCTCCATACCCCCTGATCCCTTTAGCCACAAGGGCCACATCTAACTCCCTCTTAAATATAGCCAATGAACTGGCCTCAACTAGATTCAGATTCAGATTCAATTTTAATTGTCATTGTCAGTGTACAGTACAGAGACAACAAAATGCATGAACTACCTTCTGTGGCAGAGAATTCCAGAGATTCACCTCTCTCTGTGCGAAAAATGTTTTTCACATCTCGGTCCTAAAAGATTTCCCCCTGATCCTTAAACTGTGACCCCTTGTTCTGGACTTCCCCAATATCGGGAACAATCTTCCTGCATCTAGCCTGTCCAACCCCTTAAGAATTTTGTACGTTTCTATAAGATCCCCCCTCAATCTTCTAAAGTCTAGCTTGTACAAGCCGAGTCTATCCAGTCTTTCTTCATATGAAAGTCCTGACATCCCAGGAATCAGTCTGGTGAACCTTCTCTGTACTCCCTCTATGGCAAGAATGTCTTTTCTCAGATTAGGAGACCGAAACAGTTCTTAGCACTCCTGCACCTATTTTTTAGGTTTCCTCCTCCCCTCCCCTGCATTGATTGCAGCTTCTGCCTCCCCTCCCACCGTCCAGTCTTGAGTTCCTCGTCTTTGGGATGCAAGGGGAAACCCACGCGGTCGCAGGGAGAACGTGCGAACACCACCTGGACAGCACCCAAAGTCAGGATCAAAGCCGGGTCTCTGACACTGGGAGACAGCAGGTCTACTCTCTACACTGTGTGCTGCCCTAGAACCCTATTCCACAAGATGGTGCAGTGGAAGCTATATCCATCTCTCCCCCATCCTATTCTCCGACCAGCCTGACTGTCCCCCTGGTTATATTTTACTTTGTACGCCTCATTGTCACCTTCACCTCAGCCAACAATGACCCATTCTACATTTTCCTTGAACATTGTCCCCTTTGATCTTGCGTTTCACACCTTACCCTTCCATATCTCCGTGTCTCCCTCTCCCGACTCTCAGTTTGAAGAAGGGTCTCGACCCGAAACCTCACGCATTCCTTCTCTCCAGAGATGCTGCCTGTCGTGCTGAGTTACTCAAGCTTATTGTGTCCATCTTGGGGGAAACCTCCAGATGTGACGCCACCCCTTCCTGCCCCCACCACAGATGCCGCCTGACCCACGAGGCCCTCCAGCACTTTGTCCCTTTATCCAGAACCCCCCGCCTGCAGATCTACCCTAACACACAACACAAGAAGAGAAGACACAAAAAGGTGGAGTAACTCAGTGGGTCAGGCAGCATCTCTGAAGAAACAGAATAGAAACATAGAGAATAGGTGTGACACATGCCCCTACCCTGCCACAAAGTCACAGAGTGAGTCTAGAAGTGTGAGGGGGGACCTCATTGAAACATACCGAACAGTGAAAGGCTCGGATAGAGTGGATGTGGAGAGGATGTTACTTAGAAAATAGGTGCAGAAGTAGGCCATTCGGCACTTCGAGCCAGCACCGCCATTCAACATGATCATGGCTGATCATCCAGAATCAGTACCCCGTTCCTGCTTTTCCCCCCATATCCCTTGATTCCGTTAGCCCTAAGAGCTAAATCTAACTCGCTCTTGAAAACATCTAGTGAATTGGCCTCCACTGCCTTCTGTGCCAGAGAATTCCATCGATTCACAACTCTCTGGGTGAAATTGTTTTTCCTCATCTCAGTCCTAAATGGCCTACCCCTTATTATTAAACTGTGACTATTAAACTGTTCTGCCCCCTCCCTCCCTCCCTCCTCCCCCCCCCCCCCCCCCCCCCCCCCCCTCCAAACATGGCGAATATTTTTCCTGTATCTAGCCTGTCCAATCCCTTAAGAATTTTATAAGTTTCTATAAGATTCTATCAGAATGGGTGACTTTTCGGGTCGAGACCCTTCTTCAGACAAGGACGAGGTGGGACACATGGAGCGAGGTATCTCCCGTTTGGAAGTTTTTTGGTGAATTATTTAATCCCGATCGGCCTGACCTTTGTCCGGGCTTCTGTCTCCAGCCAGCACGTAAACAGTCCATTCGGCCCATCAGGCAACTGCCAGCCATTAACCCACAAACCTGCATGCCTTTGAAGTGTGGGAGGAAACCCATGCAGTCACAGAGAGGACGTGCAAACTCCAAACAGACAGAGATACAGCGTGGAAACAGAACCTTCAGTCCACGCCGACCATTGAACACACTAGTTATCCCACTTTCTCATCCACACACTAGGGGACAATTTATTAGTTTCCACTAGTGGGAGAGTCTAGGACTAGAAGTCATAGCCTCAGAATTAAAGGACATTCTTTTAGGAAGGAGATGAGGAGAAATTTCATTAGACAGAGGGTGGTCTGTGGAGTTAATCTGTAGAATCCGCCTGTGGAATTCTTTGCCACAGCAGGCCGTGGAGGCCATGTCAATGGATATATTTAAGGCAGAGATACAGTGCCCTCCATAATGTTTGGGACAAAGACACATCATTTATTTATTTGCCTCTGTACTCCACAATTTGAGATTTGTAATAGAAAAAAAAATCACATGTGGCTAAAGTGCATATTGTCAGTATTATTGAAGGTTATTTTTATACATTTTGGTTTCACCATGTAGAAATTACAGCTGTGTTTTTACAAAGTCCCCCCATTTCAGGGCACCATAATGTTTGGGACACGTGGCTTCACATGTGTTTGTAATTGTGTTCAAAAGGGAACTGCAGATGCTGGAATATCGAAGGTACACAAAATTGCTGGAGGAACTCAGCGGGTGCAGCATCTATGGAGCGAAGGAAATAGGCGACGTTTCGGGCCCAAACCCTTCTTCAGATTGCTCAGGTGTGTTTAAATGCCTCCTTAATGCAGGTATAAGAGAGCTCTCAGCACCTAGTCTTTCCTCCAGTCTTTCCATCACCTTTAGAAACTTTTATTGTTGTTTATCAACAGGAGGAGCAAAGTTGTGCCAATGAAAGTCAAAGAAGCCATTATGGGACTGAGAAACAAGAATAAAACTGTTAGAGACATCAGCCAAACCTTAGGCTTACAAATCAACTGTTTGGAACATCATTAAGAAGAAAGAGAGCACTGGTGAGCTTACTAATCGCAAAGGGACCGGCAGGCCAAGGAAGACCTCCACAGCTGATGACAGAAGAATTCTCTCTATAGTAAAGAAAAATCCCCAAACACCTGTCTGACAGATCAGAAACACTCTTCAGGAGTCAGGTGTGGATTTGTCAATGACCACTGTCCGCAGAAGACTTCATGAACAGAAATAGAGGCTACACTGCAAGATGCAAACCACTGGTTAACCGCAAAAATCAGTTTGCCAAGAAGTACTTAAAAGAGCAACCACAGTTCTGGAAAAAGGTCTTGTGAACAGATGAGACGAAGATTAACTTCTATCGGAGTGATGGCAAGAGCAAAGTATGGAGGAGAGAAGGAACTGCCCAAGATCCAAAGCATACCACCTCATCTGTGAAACACCGTGGTCAATCACCCGATCTGAACCCAATTGAGCATGCCTTTTATATGCTGAAGAGAAAACTGAAGGGGACTAGCCCCCAAAACATGCATAAGCTAAAGACGGCTGCAATACAGGCCTGGCAGAGCATCACCAGAGAAGACACCCAGCAACTGGTGATGTCCATGAATCACAGACTTCAAGCAGTCATTGCATGCAAAGGATATGCAGCAAAATACTAAACATGACTACTTTCATTGACATGGCATTGCTGTGTCCCAAACATTATGGTTCCCCGAAATGGGGGGGGGGGGGGGGGGGGGGGGGGCTTTTGTATAAACACTCCTGTAATATCTACATGGTAAAACCAAAATGTATAACAATGGCCTTTATTAGAATCTGACAATGTGCACTTTAACCACATGTGATTTTTTTCTATTACAAATCTCAAATTGTGGAGTACAGAGGCGAATAAATAAATGATGGGTCTTTGTCCCAAACATTATGGAGGGCACTGTAGATAGATTATTGATTAGTTACGGGTGTCAGAGATTATGGGGAGAAGGCAGGAGAATGGGGTTAGGAGGGAGAGATAGATCAGCCACAATGGAATGGCGGGGTAGACTTGATGGGCCGAATGGCCTTCTACTCCTATCACTTATGATTTTGACCCCAAAGGGGACGATCCCCTTTCCCTCTCCTCTCCCGGTACACTAACACCATCCGACACAACACACCACCTACACACAATTTGTAGTTTTTAACCGAAGCCAATTAACCTGCAAATCTGCACGTCTTTGGAGTGTGGGAGGAAACCCACCGCAGGCAGGTCACAGGGGAAGGAACGCACAAAGTCCACACAGACAGTACAGTACAGTACACCGGCCCCCGGCGCTTCATTCAATGTCCCCCACGCTACCTCGTGTTGAGCAAGACCAATTTTATTTCAATACATCCGATCTGTGGCGTGGGGCGGGGGTGAAGAGACTCCCACATGCGTGACTGTGTTGAGGGAAGGGGGAGGACACAAGGGGTGGGGGAGGGTGCAAAGACAGTCTACACCGTGCCACCTATCTCGGGCCCTACGGGGACAGATGTCTACCCTACGCCCCTTCCTCTCCGCGACCTTCCATGGGTCTCGATCACGCGATCCCCAGCGACAAATATTTGCCCCCTCCACTCCCCCGAATCCTCCTCCAACTCTCTCTCCTCCCCTCTCTAACCTCCCATCCTCTCTCTCTCTCTCCCACCCCCTCCTCAGTCCTCCCCATTCTCCCTCTCCGCTCCTCCCACTCTCCCCCTCCCCCTCAATCCTCTCATTCTCTCCTCTCCCCTCCTCTCTCCTCTTAACTCTTTTCTACCCCCTCTCTCGCCCCCTCCATTCACAAATTAGCTGCGGGATTATCGTGCAAACCTGTGGTTCCGTGCGTCGCATGCAACCTCCCCCCCCAACCCCTCCACCCCTCCGGGTCCATCCCCTTTCCCCGTTCCCCAGGGCCCGCCTGCTGTGGCAAACCGAAAACAAAAGAAGAAAAAAAAGGTTCCTATTAAATAAATTACAAATGCAATATAAACGTACAGATCTAGTTTAAAAAAGAAACCTCTCCTGTGGGAGAAAGCAAAGGTTCAGCGGGTTGGGGGGGTGGGTTCAGTTCGGGGAGGGGGGCAGACTTGCTGGGGGTCGCAGGGCGGTTGAGGGAGGGGGTGAGGGGAGGTGCGAGGGAGGGAGGGGAGTGGGTGGTCCAGGGGGATGGTGATGCGTCCCCCCCCCCTTCCCCCCTCCCCAGTGCCTCTGCCGCCGGGTCATTTGTGGGGCAGGTGGGGGTGCCGGAGGGTGGGGTGTTTGGGGCTGTGGGCCGGCTCTGGGGGGTGGGGTTTGTCGGGGGGACCCCCGGGCTTGCTGCTGGCCCCCCCGCCAGCGGGCCCCGCACTAGCAGCTCCCGGGAAGGGCTTCTTGTGGCCCCGCAGGCAGTGAGCGTTGCCGCAGCCGCCGTTCTCCTCTTCGCTCTCCGAGCTGCTCTCCCCGAACGCTCGAGGCTTCTCGTAAATGCAGCAACCTGCGGGGGTAGAGAGAGAGAGAGAGAGAGAGAGAGAGAGAGAGAGAGAGAGAGAGAGAGGGAGAGAGAGAGAGGGAGAGAGGGGGGGAACCCCGTTAGAGATCAGCCTACCCTCGACATTACGCCCCATTACAACACCATCCTGGCCATACACTCATCTCCCTGCTGCCTTCAGGTAGAAGGTACAGGAGCTTGAAGACTGCAACAACCAGGTTCAGGAATAGCTACTTCCCCACAGCCATCAGGACATTAAACCTGGCTCGGACAAAACTCTGATCATTAATAACCCATTATCTGTTATTTGCACTTGATCAGTTTATTTATTCATGTGTGTATATATATATATATATATATAAATAAAATGGTATATGGACACACTGATCTGTTTTGTAGTCAATGCCTACTATGTTCTGTGTGCTGACCCCAGAGTGGAGGGATCCGCGGGATTGGGGGGGCGGGGGGTTGGGGAGGGGACCGGCGGCCACATGGAGGGGTGGGGAGGAGGGGTCCATGCGGGGCAGGGCAGGGAGGTCCAAGGGATGGGGAGGTGGAGGGGAGGGTGGGGCGAGGGAGTGGGATGGAGGGGGGGGGGGGATGAGTGGTCCGCGGGGAGTCCACAAGGGGAAGGGGGGTTCACGGCCGGGGGGGGGGGGAGGCTTACACTTGGAGGAGCGACGGCCCAGATGCTCGTTGTCCACAGTGTCACTGGACCACTCCACCTTCTTGTTTGTTTTCCGCTTCCTCAGGCGGATGGTGATGCTGCGGTTCTCCTGCGGAGGGGGGGGGGGGGGGGGGAAAGAGAGGGAGGCAGTGAGATGTTGACCAGAACCTCAGCGAGTGGATCAACACACCCGCACAGTGTCCACACAGGCCCAGGGGCGGGGGGCAGGCATTGAGATGTGTGTGGATAGAGTGATACAGTGTGGAAACAGGCCCTTCGGCCCAACTTGCCCACACCGGCCAACAATGTCCCAGCTACACTAGTCCCACTTGCCTGTGCTTGGTCCATATCCCTCCAAACCTGTCCTATCCATGTACCTGTCCAACTGTTTCTTAAACGATGGGATAGTTCCAGCCTCAACTACCTCCTCTGGCAGCTTGTTCCATACACCCACCACCCTTTGTGTGGAAAAAGATACCCCTCACATTCCTATTAAATCATTTCCCCTTCACCTTGAACCGATGACCTCTGATCCTCGATTCCCCTACTCTGGGTAAAAACCTCTGTGCATCTACCCGATCTATTCCTCTCATGATTTTGTACACCTCTCTAAGGTCACCCCTCATCCTCCTGCGCTCCATGGAATAGAGACCCAGCCTACTCAACCTCTCTCTATAGCTCACACCCTCTAGTCCTGGTAACATCCCCATAAATATTTTCTGAACCCTTTCAAGCTTGACAATATCTTTCCTGTAACATGGTGCCCAGAACTGAACACAATTTCTGTCGGGGAGACTAAGCGGAGGTTGGGCGATCGTTTCGCCGAACACCTCCGCTCAGTCCGCAATAACTTACCTGAACTCCCGGTGGCTCAGCACTTCAACTCCCCCTCCCATTCCCAATCCGACCTCTCTGTCCTGGGTCGCCTCCATTGCCAGAGTGAGCAACACCGGAAATTGGAGGACCAGCACCTCATATTCCGCCTGGGTTGATTGCATCCGGATGGCATAAACGTTGAATTCTCCCAGTTTTGCTAGCCCTTGCTGTCTCCTCCCCTTCCTTAACCCTCGAGCTGTCTCCTCCCATCCCCCCGCCCTCGGGCTCCTCCTCCTCCCTTTTTCCTTCCTTCTCCCCTCCACCCCCCATCAGTCTGAAGAAGGGTTTCGGCCCGAAACGTCGCCTATTTCCTTCGCTCCATAGATGCTGCTGCACCCGCTGAGTTTCTCCAGCATTTTTGTGTACCTACAATATTTTAAATGCAGTTTCACCAAAGTTTTATACAACTGCAACATGACCTCCCAACTTCTCTACTCAATAGGTACACAAAAATGCTGGAGAAACTCAGCGGGTGCAGCAGCATCTATGGAGCGAAGGAAATAGGCAACGTTTCGGGCGGAGGGGGAGGACTGGGGTGGGACCGGACAGGACGATGGGTGGGTACAGGAAAGGGGGGAATGGGTATGGGGGTGGGGATTGGGGGGATGGGGGAACAGGGAGGGGGAGTTGGGGGTTAGAGGGAGGGGGGATAGGGAAGGACAGGGTGAGGGAGATGGGGGGGGGGGGGATGTGGGAGAGGCGGCACTCACGGTTGGGGCGGGCTGCGTGCTGTCCACCGTCTCGGTGATGGTGGCTGAAGAGCTGGCGGTCTCAGCCATGGCTCCGCGCTCCGGCTCCCTCTCCATTGTCGCCAGGGCTGCCCCCGTCTCTGCCCACCGGCCCTCGACAGCTGCGAGGGGGTGGTGACGGACAGATGGACGGTCGCGATCACTCTCCACAACGCGGCTCCCTGCAGAGTGGGGAACGGCGTTAAAGCAGCGCGACAGCCCCCCCCCCCAACCAATGCACACGGGGGGGGGGGGGGGCCACGATCACTCCACACTAACCGCCAACCAAAAATCATTTTAATCAACTATCTACACAAAAATGCAAACAAACCCACCACATATACAAACATAAAGCAATATATTCTTAAAAATTAACAGTTTCCCATCCTTATTGAGGATAGCAATCCAAATACCAACCCCACCCCCCCACACCCCACCCCAACCCCCCCACCACACCCCCCCCATCCCCCCACCCCGCACACCCACCTGATCCCCCACCCCACACCCCACAATCCACCCCACCCACCACGCGCTCCCTGAAATCCCCAGGCGCCCGTGGACAGTGCATAGATCCCATTCTCTCGTGCCACCCAGGCTGCGGTTGTAACACCGGAAAAGGGGGCGGGCAGCTGGCTCGGGCAGAGCCCTCTTCCGCCTGGCGCTGTGACTCCGGATGATGGTCTGCTTGCCCGGCCCAGGAGCAACCCAACCAGGACACCTTCGGCCCTGCTCCCCTCTACCCCACGCACAGGGGTGTCCGCCCCAGCAGCGGGGAAGACTGTAAACACAGCTCACAACCCCCCTGCAGCACACTGTCCACCGCGGAACACAAGCTCACAAGTTACAAGGAGTAGAATTAGGCCATTCGGCCCATCGACTCCACTCTGCTATTCAATCACATTAAACAGTCCTCTGTACATCCTGTATTCAGCCTCCCCCGGTTAGTTATAGCCTCTCAGGTTCTGCTCTGTTTGCAATGGGAGCTACGTGTTTAACAACTATAATCTATAGGCCATCATTAAGGCCAAGAAACAGGCAGATGGCGTCACCCTGTGGCGACTCTGCGGCACTGGCACAAACGGATCTCCTTGCACCCATCATAATCATCCAACTCTTTCAAATCACCCATTCAAAGACCCTCAAAATTACTAACAATGCTCTCTTCAATTTACTTTCTGGGCGAGCTTCCTTCCACTGCTTCCCCACTGCTATCAGACACTCAGGGCGGCACAGAGGTAGAGCTGCTGCCTCACAGCGCCAGGGACCAGCGTTCGATCCTCACTACGGGCGGTGTCTGTACAGAGTTTGTACGTTCTCCCCGTGACCTTCGTTGGCTTTTCCCGGGTGCTCCGGTTTCCTCCCGCACTCCAAAGGCGTGCAGGTTTGTAGGTTAATTGGCTTTGGTAAAATTAAAATTGTCCCTAGTGCGTAGGATAGTGCGGGGTGATTGCTGGTCGGCGCACTCAGTGGGCTATTCCCCGCTGTATTCCTAAAGTCTAAAGTCTTGAATGGACCTCTTTTAGTTTAGTTTAGAGATGCAGCCGAGTCCGCACTGACCACAGATCCCTGCACATTAACATTATCCCACTCACGCTAGGGACAATTTACACGTATAGAAATATAGACGAATAAATGCAGGATTAGGCCATTCGGCCCTTCGAGCCTGCACCGCCATTCAATATGATCATGCATGATCATCCAACTCAGTATCCTGTACCTGCCTTCTCTCCATACCCCCTGATCCCTTTAGCCACAAGGGCCACATCTAACTCCCTCTTAAATATAGCCAATGAACTGTGGCCTCAACAACCTTCTTTGGCAGAGAATTCCACAGATTCACCACTCTCTGTGTAAAAAATAATTTTCTCATCTCGGTCCTAAAAGACTTCCCTCTTATCCTTAAATTGTGACCCCTAGTTCTGGACTTCCCCAACATCGCGAATAATCTTCCTGCATCTAGCCTGTCCAACCCCTTAAGAATTTTGTAAGTTTGGCTGATCATCTAAAATCAGTACCCATTCCTGCTTTTTCCCCATATCCCTTGATTCCTTTAGCCCTCAGAGCTAGATCTTGAAAATAGAGAAAATATACCAAGCAATTAACCTAGAAACATGCACGTCTTTGTAGTGTGGGAGGAAACCGCAGATCTCGGAGAAAACCCACCGGGTCATGGGGAGAATGTACAAACTCCGTACAGACTCCAGGTCACCGGCTCTGCAAGCGCTGTAAAGCAGCAACTCTATCGCTGAGCTGAGCCACCGTGGCTGCCCTTATATGCTACACTCCCGATCTTCCGATGTATATCATTGCATCCCTTGCACTTTTATTTTACTTGCACTTTCTCCATAGCTGGAACACCATATTCTGTTGTACTACCTTATGTAAAGTATAATTTTCGCTAAACACACTTTTTCACAACACATGCCAATAATAAACCAATGCCAAGAGAAGACTGGAGGCCCAAGGAACTGCAGACGCTGGAGTCTTGAGCCAATGTGCTGGAGGAACTCAGCAAGTCAGGCAGCATCTGAGGGCGGAATGGACTGATGACATTTTGATTTCTTATTGGATCCTTCAGATTGACAAAATATGAATCAGCTGCCCTGCACATTTTGCTTAGGACATTACATTAATTTACAGGGGAGAATATTTTACAGGGGAGAATTATTTACCAACCATCCCACTTTATAGATGATATTTAGAGCCTGATATTAATTTACAGCTGAGAAAATTTCCCATCTTCCACCCAAGCTATGCATTGTTTACATTAATTATTAGAAAATATTTATTTACCAGCTACCCCACATTATAGGTTATGTTTCAAGCCTGATATTAGTTTATAGGTTAGACCAGTTACAAGGATTCTCCAAACAATAGAGGCTGTTTAGATTAATGTGTAAGGGGATATTAGTTTATAGATGAGACCATTTACTAGGTTTCTACATATGTACATGTATCCCCAATCTCTTGCCCAGAGTAGGGGAATCTTGGACCAGCGGACATAGGTTCAAGGTGGAGTGGAAAAGATTTAATAGGAATCTGAGGGGGTGGGTGTATGGAACAAGCTGCTAGAGGAGGTAGTTGAGGCAGGGACTATCCCAACGTTTCAGAAACAGTTGGCCAGGTACATGGATAGGACAGGTTTGGAGGGATATGGACTAAGCGCAGGCAGGTGGGACTAGTGCAGCTGGGCACGTTGGGCTGAAGGACCTGTATCACTATCACTTTATTAATGAATAGGGAGATATTAATTCACCAAATATTAATTCACCAAAATTGTTTAGAGCTTGATTATTGATGGGAGCAGTTATGAAGTTTCTCCACTCAATACATGCTGTTTAAAGCACAATATAAATGTATAAGGGGACATTAGTATATAGATGAGACCAATTTTTAATGCCTCATTGAATACATTAATAATAATAATAATACATTTTATTTATGGGCGCCTTTCAAAAGTCTCAAGGACACCTTACAAAAATTTAGCAGGTAGAGTAAAAACATATAAGGGGAATGAAATAAATAGTAGAGACATGACTAGTACACAAAGTAAAGACAGAATTCAATTCAAAACACAGTATGAGGCAATTAATGCACAGATGAAAAGGGAGGGGGATGTGGGGCTAAGGATAGGCAGAAGTGAAGAGATGGGTCTTGAGGCGGGACTGGAAGATGGTGAGGGACACGGAATTGCAGATCAGTTGGGGGAGGGAGTTCCAGAGCCTGGGAGCTGCATTGTATTTAAAGAACAATATTAATGAATCGGGGAGGGGTACAGATGTACCAGCTGTCCCACATTATAACGGTCAGAGCCTCATATTATTTTATAGCTTAGAACATTTACTAACTGTCACCAGACAATACATTGTGTTTACAGCAAGGCAGTAATGTATAGATTATGTTTAGAACCTAATATTAGTTTATAGCTGAGGTTTCTCCATTTAATATGTAGTATTTAAAACACAGCATTAATGTACAGGGAGCTATTACTTCCCCAACTACCCCACTTTATAGACGATGTTTAGAGCATGTTATTAGTTTTTAGATGCCATTAGCGAGTAGTCTCGTACAATGCATTGTGTTTAAAACACAATATTAATGCATGGTGGGGTGCGAGGCGGAATATTAATTTACTAGTTGCCGCACAATATAGATTATGTTTTGAGTGATATTAGTTCATAGATGCAAACATTAACAAACATACTTTATATTTAGAATGTTATTAAGTTATAGATGCCATTTGCCAGCTGTCCACAAGCTATACGTTGTTTTTAAAGCCCAATATTGATGTAATGGGGGGATATTAATTCACTACCTTCGATTTTCCAGCGTCTGCAGTTCCTTTTTAAACATGATATTAATTCACTACTGCCCCACAGTATAGATAATGTTCAGTTATATTAATGTAATGCTCATATATTAATGTGCATTAGGTAATGGAAGAGACTATTTAAGAGTTGACCCACACAATACATGCTGTTTAAATCGTGACAATAATGTATATATGGGGGTGGGGGAGAGATATTTATTTACTGACAGACCCACATTATAGATAATGTTTAAGATTAATATCCAGAGAGGATACTTCTGAATTCCCACTCTGTTGCAGCAGTTTGTAGGAGGGTTTATTTGGAGGGCATCTACCACACACGGTGCCTCAGGAAGGCCGTCAGCATCCATAAAGACTCCTCACACCCTTGTAACGGACTGTTCGAACTACTTCCCTCCAGCAGACGTTACAAGGCCTTCTACGCCCGAACCTCCAGACTCAGAAACAGCTTTATTCCCAGAGCTATAGCGGCTCTGAACTGGCCCTGCTGAGTGCCCCCCATCCCCCCTGGACTGTCTCCCTCGGATGGTCACGTCACACAGCTTATTTATTTATTTTACTTTTCTTTTACATCGGTTGGAAGCTGCAGACTAAATTTCGTTGCACTGATGTGCAATGACAATAAAAGATATTATTATTATTATTATTTACAGCCCTGCCTCCTCCCCATGCTGCAGTGTGTTAAATTGCAGCAGAGGCGGCGGGTCCCCATGGAGACCGGCTCAAGTCCGTTAATCTGAGTCCAATCCAAGCCCTTCCTTGACTGGGTCGAGGTCCCAGTCCCTTTACCTGGGTCCCAGCCCCAGCCCTGTCGGTTATCTGAATCTAAGCCCTTTACCCGAGTCCCAGCCCCGATGTTACCCTGAAGATCAACACAAAATGCTGCAGTAACTCAGCGGGACAGGCAGCATCTGTGGACAAGAGGGAATGGGCGACGTTTCACGTCGAGGCCCTTCTTCAGACTTGTCCTCGGTTTAAACCAGCATCTGCAGCATACTGACAACATTATTCAAAGCATTGTTACATTTCCAGACCACCATCTCTTTCCCAACATCTTAGTCCCCTCAGTTTGTATAAACAAAAGAAATCCAACATACAAAGGTCACATACCCCCCACCCAACGAACTTCTACCCATCTTATCTGTCTTTCCTCATATCTCAACATGAGTATAATTAAACGTAGCTCACAGATCCTGCGACGTCTTGCTATCTAAGACTAATATAAACAGTTGTCAGTCGTAAACGCTGAGCCCTTTGTTTTACAGAAGAGCTGAGGAATGTGTCCTCATGAAAAAGCATGTGGTCTGTGACCAAATGGCCTGTAAACTGAGAACGGCCACACTAACAAAACTACTTTTAAATACAGATTATATAAGATACATTTACTACAGAAAATGATATCTACTACAGTCCCAGCCCCGTTAACCCTGAAGATCAACACAAAATGCTGCAGTAACTCAGCGGGACAGGCAGCATCTGTGGACAAGAGGGAATGGGCGACGTTTTAGGTCGAGGCCCTCCTTCAGACTTGTCCTCGGTTTAAACCAGCATCTGCAGTTCCTTCTAATTGCGTACAGTTTTGGTCTCCTAATCTGAAGAAAGACATTCTTGCCATAGAGGGAGTACAGAGAAGGTTCACCAGACTGATTCCTGGGATGTCAGGACTTTCATATGAAGAAAGACTGGATAGACTCGGCTTGTACTCGCTAGAATTCAGAAGATTGAGGGGGGATCTTATAGAAACTTACAAAATTCTTAAAGGGTTGGACAGGCTAGATGCAGGAAGATTGTTCCCGATGTTGGGGCAGTCCAGAACAAGGGGTCACAGTTTAAGGATAAGGGGGAAATCTTTTAGGTCCGAGATGAGGAAAACATTTTTTTACACAGAGAGTGGTGAATCTGTGGAATTCTCTGCCACAGAAGGTAGTTGAGGCCACAGTTCATTGGCTATATTTAAGAGGGAGTTAGATGTGGCCCTTGTGGCTAAAGGGATCAGGGGGTATGGAGAGAAGGCAGGGATGGGATACTGAGTTGGATGATCAGCCATGATCATATTGAATGGCGGTGCAGGCTCGAAGGGCCGAATGGCCTAATCCTGCAGCTATTGTCTATGTTTCTAAAGCAGCATCTGCAGTTCCTTCTCACCCACCGATGTGACCCTGGGCCCGGTTATCCCGGTTATCCCGGTTATCCCGGCCCCGCGTTACCTTGAGCGTCGCTCACTCCGCCTCCACCTTCCAGGCCCGTCCCTGCGCTCTGTCCCCCGTTCCGCCGCCCATCTCCTTCCTCCTCCCCCTCCCCCTGACTTCCGCTCCCGGCTCTGGTGTTCACCCCGGAACCTTCCCCTCCCCTCTAACCCGGGCGGCCCGCCATGTTTGATATTGGCAACAACCATCCCTTGTTTTTGCAGGGGTTGCGCGCGCCATGTTTGATATTGGCAACAACCATCCCTTGTTTTTGCAGGGGCGCGCGCCATGTTTGATACTGGCGGCATTCACTGGGAGGGGACGACCACCATGTTTGATATTGGCAACAACCATCCCTTGTTTTTGCAGGGGGCGCGCGCCATGTTTGATGCTGGCGGCATTCACTGGGAAGCAAAGATCCTATATGATCTTTGATGGGAAGGGGACGATCGCCATATTTGATGTTGGCGGACTTCCCTGGCAGGGTGCCGACATTATTAATGCTGGCAGCCCCCCCCCCCCCTCCCCAGTCACATGGAAAATAGTCACATGTGGTCACAGGGAGAACGTCCTTACTCCCTACAGACCAAAGATCTCTGCTCTAAGATCTTTGCTACAGACACCAATCTTCGGTTTCCTCCCACACCCCAAAGAAGTATTGCTTTGTAGGCAGTGGCAGACTGGGTCTAAAATATTGGTTGCCACTTCATCAGGGGCCCACTTGCCATCGGGCAAGCTGACACCCTGGCCAGTCCGTCACTGCCACTGTTGGCATGGGTCTGTATACTTGGCATAAGTAATAATAATAATAATAATACATTTTATTTATGGGCGCCTTTCAAGAGTCTCAAGGACACCATACAAAAATTTAGCAGGTAGAGGAAAAACATGTAAGCGGAATGAAATAAGTAGTAGAGACATGACTAGCACACAAAGTAAAGACAGAATTCAATTCAAAACACAATATGAGGCAATTAATGCACAGATGAAAAGGGAGGGGGACGTGGGGCTAAGGATAGGCAGAGGTGAAGAGATGGGTCTTGAGGCGGGACTGGAAGATGGTGAGGGACACGGAATTGCGGATCAGTTGGGGGAGGGAGTTCCAGAGCCTGGGAGCTGCCCTGGAGAAGGCTCTGTTCCCAAAACTGCGGAGGTTGGACTTGTGGATGGAGAGGAGACCGGCTGATGTGGATCTGAGGGACCGTGAGAGTTGGTAGGGGGAGAGGAGGTCAGTGAGATATGGGGGGGCCAGATGGTGGAGGGCTTTGTAGGTGAGGATCAGGATTTTGTAGGTGATCTGGTGGGAGATGGGAAGCCAGTGAAGTTGTTTGAGGACTGGAGGGATGTGATGCCAGGATTTGATGTGGGTGATGAGTCGGGCGGCTGCGTTCTGGACCAGTTGGAGTCGGTTGATGTAGGTGGAGCTGATGCCAAGGAGAATTGAGTTGCAATAGTCCAGTCGGGAGGAGATGAAGGCATGGATGAGTATTTCAGCAGCGGGAGGTGTGAGAGAGGGTCTGAGTTTGGCGGTGTTGCGGAGTTGAAAGAAGGAGGTTTTAATGACATGGCGGATGTGAGGCTCAAAGGAGAGGGTGAAATCAAAGATCACGCCAAGGTTGCGGGCCTGGGGAGATGAGGAGACAGTGGTGCCGTCGATGGTGAGAGTGGGGTTATTGATTTTGCTGAGTGTGGCTTTGGAGCCTATGAGGAGGAATTCTGTCTTATCGCTGTTGAGTTTGAGGAAGTTATGTTGCATCCAGGTTTTTATAGCTGACAAACAGGAGTTGATATGGGAGAGGGGGGGGGTTGTGGGGGGATTCGGTGCCGAGGTAGATCTGGGTGTCATCGGCGTAACAGTGGAAGTCCAGGTTGAAGTGACGGAGTATCTGACCAAGGGGGAGGATGTAGATGATGAAGAGGAGGGGGCCGAGTACGGAGTCTTGGGGAACGCCTTGAGTGACTGTGGCTGTAGCAGAGGTGTGGTTGTGGAGAGAGATGAAGTGGGATCTGTTGGAAAGGTAGGAACGGAGCCAGCTGAGTGCAGAGCCTTCAATGCCGAGGTCTTTGAGTCTGGTGAGCAAGATGTTATGGTTCACTGTATCGAAGGCTGCGCTCAGGTCGAGGAGGATGAGGATGTTGAGGGAACCAGTGTCAGCAGAGGTGAGGAGGTCGTTGAGGACTTTGAGGAGAGCAGTTTCTGTGCTATGGAGGGGGTGAAAGCCAGAATGGAGGGGTTCAAATAGGTTATACGCAAGGAGGCGGGAATGAAGTTGTTATAAGTGGGAATAAGTGTAAATTGTTTCTAGTGTGTGTCGGCTTGTATTAATGTGCGGGGATCGCTGGTCGATGTGGACTCGGTGGGCCGAAGGGCCTGTTTCAGCGCTGTGTCTCTGAAATAAACTCTACTGCTCTGCCACCATACTGCTGTTAATGTAAAAATAAAAGTAGGGAGACCTGGACTGGGTGGGCCGAAGGGCCTGTTTGGACACCGTTTCTCTCTGATTCTCGAGTCGAGCAGAGTAAAAAGCAACTTTACACGGACTCCATCAGTTCAAATACTCATCGTTTATTGCAGGGTGCTACAGGGAGGGGGGGGGGGATTTGTGGTCACCATCAGGTCTACATTCAGGAGTCGCTCCCTTTTATAGAGACTTCCACCACCACACAACATTTACCAACAACACGAAAACCAAAAAAAAAATCTTTATTTTTTTTTAAATGAGTAACAAATAGCTTCAAATAAAACCCAGAACAGTCACAGATCATATTGGGGTGGGTGGGGGAGGGGGAATTAGAAAGAAAATCGACTTTTTTCTGCTAGTATTTTTGAAAGAAAAACACCAACATTTCACATCTACAGATAGTATTGTTCCCGGAGTTCTCTGTGCTAAATCTCGATGGTGTGGGTACTCTGCACAAGGTCCGAGCCGAGTTTGTGTGTGGAGCAGCCGCGGTCTCACCAACAGGTATTACCAAATCTGCAAAGAGGAAACACATCACAAACTGTTCAAAGATACTCTAGTGGCCACGTGAGGGAGAAAGCACGCACGCGCGCACGCACGCACACACAACTCGCCTTTGCAGGGCAACATCTCTTGCCCCAACATGTCGCAACAAGAGGGGCTAGAGAGAAGTTAGCAGAACCACTGAAGTGTTTTTTTTTCGTTCTCGAACTCCCCTCGCGGATGTTTGGTGGTTCATTCACAGCACAGTGGAGAGGAGCTCACGCCAGGCCGTTTACATTCACGTGCTGGCTGCAGCAGTCAGTTGTGTGTGGAGGTCGTAAGTGAGGGTGGTACCAACATTAGAGCAGAGGGGAGTGGTGGAGGGGCAGAGGGGGTTGGAACCGTGCCCGCCTGATGGGAGAGGTGCTGGAACACAACGGAATGGTTGGAGAGCTAGCTGCAGACAGAGCCACCGACGATGCAGCGAGCAGTAGGAGAGGGGGTGTGGGAGAGGTAGCACGACCTATCCTTCCCACGGGACCGAACAGACCACCACCGCAAATCCGAAATCACCAACGGCGTGCCCGAACCGACCGCTCCTCGGCTGTGCAAGTACCACAGGCTTGCGTTGGAATCTCTCTAGCTCGCCCGTCTGGACCAGCAAGGCCTCCACAGTCTACACCTCACAAGAAGCTTTGAACTACCCACCCACCCTTCCTGGACAAACTCCCCCTCCTTCCCACCCCGCTCACTCCGAAACCGGAACTCCGGAATTTCTTCCCTGAATCTCACCGCTCCTCATTCCTCCTCCACAACCTGCCTCTTTGACCCGAGCTTCACTATGTATTCATTTATTTAAATGTGCTCGCCCGTCCTAACATGGCCACCTGGGGCTGGAGTCTGACACGCCCGCCTCTTATATCCGCCGAGGCAAAACGTCTAAGGGCGCTAGGCAAATGCAGGAGTTGTGGAATTGCACGATAATAGGAACACCTGTCTCCAGGAGGCAGCAAACACAAGCAGCTTCACACTGCAGACTGCGATCAACACATCCAGGCGACAGCCAGCCAGCTCTATGTCTGTCACAGGTGGAGCAGGTAGCACCAGGCCGGATTCAGGCCCCTCCGCACTCTAACTGCACTTCCATCTCTCGAGTCTCGGCGCTGCTGGGGATGGCGACTGGGAAGTGGACAAGAGCAGGTAGTTAAATCGGCAGCCGCGCTCTCTCTCTCTCTCTCTCTCCCTCTGTCTCTCACTGTGTCTGTCTCTCTCACTCTGTCCCTCTCTCTCTGTCTGTCTCTCTCTCTCTCTCTCTCTCACTCTATCTGTCTCTCTGTCTCTGCACGCCCCACTGCCCTCGACGCCCCTCCAGCATAGACTGGACATGGGTGGAAGAAGGGAGGGGGTGGGGAGGGTGGGGGAAGGGAGGAAGGGGGTGGGGAAGGGGGGGGTAGAGGCTTGCCCGCGCCCGCGTACGTAGGTGCGTGTTGAGAGGTCACGCACTGTGCCCGCGCTGTGCGCTGCTCGGATGGAGGGGGGGGGGGGGAGAGGAGAAAAAAACAGAGGTGGGGGGGGGGGGAAGAGATGGGGGGGGGGGGGAGAGATGGGGGGGGGGTCACCTGGGATAAGTGTCCCAGTGACTATCAGGAGAGGAAGGAGGGGGGGGGGGAAATAAAGTGAACAGTTCCAACAGAAACAAAAAAAAGGGGAGGGGGGGGGGGGGGTGGGGAGTAAGCGATGGACAAGAGAAATAAGTTTCGGCGCCAGTTACCACATGACGCAACCTGAAGCTAGTCTGAGAGTTGCTACTGTTCAGTCTCCGCTGGTGGCTACAGGAGCTGGTTTCTCCAGCAGGCAGGCAGGTAGGTGGATACACAACTGTCAAAGAGGAGGGGAGACGACACAGCATTTCAGTTCATTCAGGAAACCCGCGAGCTGGGTTGGTCGCGCACACAGACAAACCCGCCGGCAACTCCAGCAAACGTCTCGTCTCGCCGCGCCACAGCCGGCAAATGCACTCCGCACTCGAGGGGGGAGAGGGTGGGGGTGGGGGGGGGGGGGGGTACGGACACTGGCCTTGCTGCTGCAGCTCCCCTCCGTCTCTGCCCTCGTCCACCTCGCTGGGCGACGCCAGCTCCGTTTCCCTCCACTCTCCGGCTGACTGATCTCCACATTGGCAGCGGGCGGGCGGCCATTAGGCCTGGGTTAGTACTCGAGGGTGGAGTGGGGGGTTTGTTAGACGTATTCCTCCACCCTCTCACACACACACACACACACAACTCCTCTCATCAACACTGCCACACCACGGATTGACACGTCGCAGATGGCCACAATGCGGCGATAGAGGGGTAAAAGCACTGGAAATGCCCGCGCTCTCACCACAAATCACACCCTTTAAGAGGGACAGCACGCCACGGATAACGGGGCCGAACAGCCTCACCGCGGGGTAGCACGAAGGGACATCTCTGAAGCCGACCCACCTTCATTCCTGTCCACCTGCAGCATGCAATAACAGGTGCCCGGGAAGCGGGAGGATACAAGACTTGCCTCACCTCCACCTCCAACTCCACACAGTGCCCCGGGAGAGGGGGAGCGTTGAGGGGCTCGGTCCCCGTGCAGCGGGTAGTACAGATGAGGTTGGGGGGTGAGGGTGTCTGTAGGAAGGAACTGCAGATGCTGGTTTAAACCATAGACGCAAAAAGCTGGAGTAACCGAGCGGGACAGGCAGCATCTCTGGAGAGAAGGGGTGGGTGACGTTTCGGGTCGAGACCCTTCTTCAGATTTGTCTGAAGGTATTAAGGTGGAGATTGAGCAAAAGTGGTCTATTTTCCTGACTCTCAGGCTGAAGAAGTCTTGACCCGAAACGTCACCCATTCCCTATCTCCATAGATGCTGCCTGTCCCGCTGAGTTACTCCAGCTTTTTGTGCTATCTTTAGTACAGGGTGGGGGGGGATGTGGGTGACGGGGGAGAAGGAGAGAGACCCGAATCCTGGACAAGGAGAGGGAACTGGAGTCTGGCCCTCCGGCCCCTCGAGGTCGGCTGCGGGGGGCTCTCATCACCTGGGGAACAAAGTTGGACGGGGGCGAGGGGAGGAGAGGGACGTGGTGTCCAAGCAAGGCAGCAGCCTGGGATTTGCCTGCAACAGGCACCGCTCATGGGAACAAGAGCACGGACTTTGGAAATACCGGCAAAACATGGCGCCCCCCCCCCCCCCGGCAAGCAGGATCGGTAGACTTGCTAATCGACGATCGGGAGGGATGGCAGAACTCTTATGCTTGTAAGAAAAATAATTTCACAGCGTTAGCACTTTGCACACGTGACAATAAAAGCACCGTAGAACCATTGAAGCAGGTCAGGTCCGCAGTGGAGCGGTGAGGTAGGTCAGGTCATGGAGGGGTGAGGTAGGTCAGGTCATGGAGGGGTGAGGTAGGTCAGGTCATGGAGGGGTGAGGTAGGTCAGGCCATGGAGGGGTGAGGGAGGTCAGGTCATGGAGGGGTGAGGTAGGTCAGGTCAGGTCATGGAGGGGTGAGGTAGGTCAGGCCATGGAGGGGTGAGGGAGGTCAGGTCATGGAGGGGTGAGGTAGGTCAGGTCAGGTCATGGAGGGGTGAGGCAGGTCAGGTCATGGAGGGGTGAGGCAGGTCAGGTCATGGAGGGGTGAGGTAGGTCAGGTCATGGAGGGGTGAGGCAGGTCAGGTCATGGAGAGGTGAGGTAGGTCAGGTCATGGAGGGGTGAGGCAGGTCAGGTCATGGAGGGGTGAGGTAGGTCAGGCCATGGAGGGGTGAGGGAGGTCAGGTCAGGTCATGGAGGGGTGAGGTAGGTCAGGCCATGGAGGGGTGAGGGAGGTCAGGTCAGGTCATGGAGGGGTGAGGTAGGTCAGGTCATGGAGGGGTGAGGTAGGTCAGGTCATGGAGGGGTGAGGCAGGTCAGGTCATGGAGGGGTGAGGCAGGTCAGGTAATGGAGGGGTGAGGTAGGTCAGGTCATGGAGGGGTGAGGTAGGTCAGGTCCTGCAGTGGAGGAGTTATGTTGGGGAAGGGAAGGAACAGGGTGGGGAGGGGGGGGGGGAGGAGGGATCAAAGCCTGCACACTAGGTGTAATCAAAATGACAAACTTCCTTAGCTCACGTTAGAAATAGGTCTGTACAAAGTGGTGCAGACGGGATATCTGGAACACAAGAGGCACAACTCATGTAACCCAGCCGCGCGTTAGCAGACAGCAGTGCTGCCCGCAGCGTGTACACAAGTCACCGCGGCTACCGACTGACAAGGTGAGCCCGTCGCCGGGAGACCGCAGGCGGGCGGGTTGCAATCTCCCCCTGCGTGCTCCCATTCCCGCGGCTGGAGTCAGGATGCTCAGAGGCTGGCATCACAGAATGGGGGGGGGGGGTCACGCCAGGCCGGGAACGGCCCCATCTCTCGGGGCTCCGCGCGCACGCGCACACACGCACGCACGTACGCCTCACCTGCACTCGCCCAGCCCCGTGCCCATCGCCTTCCGCCGGTCAGCCACAAAGTAACCGAGACAGAGCTCCAGTCTTAGCCCGGTACAGCGACAAGACACAATGACAAGTGGCGGCGGGGTGGAGGTTAAAACTGAACTAGGTCGGGGATGGAGAGGCTGAAAGGGTGGCAGAAGCAGATATCAGGGTGAAACACTCCAGCCCGGCAGCGGCAGTGTTGCTGCATCACAGCACCAGAGACCTGGGTTCGATCCTGACTATGGGTGCTGCCTGTATGGAGTTTGTACGTTCTCCCCATGACCTCGAGAACCATAGATTTAAGTGAGGGGGAAAAGATTTAATAGGAAACTGAGAGAGAACATTTTTTACACAAAGGATGGTGGGCGTGTGGAACGAGCTGCTGGAAGGGGTCGTTGCGGCAGGTACTGTTGCAATATTTAGACAGGTACATGGATAGGACAGGTTGAGAGGGATATGTTGGTCTAGTGTAGATGGGACATGTTGGTCTAGTGTCGATGGGACATGTTGGTCTAGTGTCGATGGGACATGTTGGTCTAGTGTCGATGGGACATGTTGGTCTAGTGTCGATGGGACATGTTGGTCTAGTGTAGATGGGACACGTTGGTCTAGTGTCGATGGGACATGTTGGTCTAGTGTAGATGGGACACGTTGGTCTAGTGTAGATGGGACACGTTGGTCTAGTGTCGATGGGACATGTTGGTCTAGTGTAGATGGGACACGTTGGTCTAGTGTAGATGGGACACGTTGGTCTAGTGTAGATGGGACATGTTGGTCTAGTGTAGATGGGACATGTTGGTCTAGTGTAGATGGGACATGGTGTAGTGTACATGGGACATGTTGGTCTAGTGTAGATGGGACATGTTGGTCTAGTGTAGATGGGACATGGTGTAGTGTACATGGGACACGTTGGTCTAGTGTAGATGGGACACGTTGGTATAGTGTAGATGGGACATGTTGGTCTAGTGTAGATGGGACATGTTGGTCTAGTGTAGATGGGACATGTTGGTCTAGTGTAGATGGGACATGGTGTAGTGTATATGGGACATGTTGGTCTAGTGTCGATGGGACATGTTGGTCTAGTGTAGATGGGACATGTTGGTCTAGTTTCGATGGGACATGTTGGTCTAGTGTTGATGGGACACGTTGGTCTAGTGTCGATGGGAGATGTTGGTTTAGTGTCGATGGGACACGTTGGTCTAGTGTAGGTGAGACATGTTGGTCTAGTGTAGATGGGACATGTTGGTCTAGTGTAGATGGGACATGTTGGTCTAGTGTAGGTGAGACATGTTGGTCTAGTGTAGATGGGACATGTTAGTCTAGTGTAGATGGGACATGTTGGTCTAGTGTAGATGGGACAGGTTGGTCTAGTGTCGATGGGACATGTTGGTCTAGTGTAGATGCGACACGTTGGTCTAGTGTAGATGGGACATGTTGGTCTAGACACGTTGGTCTAGTGTAGATGGGACATATTGGTCGGCGTATGAAAGTTGTGCTGAAGGGCCTATTTCTACACTGTACGACTGAATTCTTTGCTAGTGGACTGTGGATGCTCAGTCGTTCAACACCAGTGGGCACTGAAGGAATGAGGAGAAGAGTAAGGGGGCGCGGGGTGGCCTGAGGGACCCTGTTGCAAAGCCATTTGTGATCATCGGTACAATTGATACATGGTTCTGCTGTGAAACATGCTGCTCTGCTGTAACGTGTCGGGAGGAACTGCAGATGCTGGTTTACACCGAAGATAGACACAAAGTGCTGGAGTAACTCAGCAGGTCGGGCAGCATCACTGGAGAAAAGGAATAGGTGACATTTTGGGTCGAGACCATTCTTCAGACTAAAAAGGGTCTCGCCCAAAAAATGCTGGCTCTGGAGAGGGTCCAGAGGTTTACAAGCTTGATCCCAGGACTGAGTGGGTTAACTGATGATGGCCGTTCGACAGCACTGGGGTTTAGAAGAATGAGGGGGGACCTCATTGAAACGTACCGAATAGTGAAAGGCTTGGATAGAGTGGATGTGGAGAGGGTGTTTTCACTCGTGGGAGAGTCTAGGACTAGAGGTCAAAGCATCAGATTAAAGGTCGCTCTTTTAGGAGGGAGATGAGAAGGAATTTCTTTAGTCAGAGGGTGGTGAATCTGTGGAATTTATTGCTACAGACGGCTGTGGAGGCCACAAGTCAATGGATATTTTTAAGAGATAGATTCTTGATTAGTACGGGTGGCAGAGGTTATGGGGAGAAGGCAGGAGAATGGGGTTCGGAGTGAGAGATAGATCAGCCATGATTGAATGGCGGAGTGGACTTGATGGGCCGAATGGCCTAATTCGTCTCCTATCACATGACCTGACGACCTGCTGAGTTACTCCTGCTTTGTGTCTATCTTCTGCTCTGTTGTAACACGGCCTTGCACACAGGGTGGGGTTTCCTACATACACAGCCATGGCGTTAGAGCAGCACTACCTGCAGTCTATCGATTGCTGGGGGAGTCAAAAGTGAGGGGTTTGCAGAAATGGGAGAGGGGGAGGGGGGGAACCATGGAGAGGAGCCTTCAGCTGTGTGGGGGAAGTCCAAGTGACACACCTGTAACAAGTAACAGTCCAGCAAACAGCAGCTTGGAACGACAAGGGAGGGTGGGGGAAGACATAAAACTCACGACCACAGTGTGGCGGGTCAGGCACGCACAGTGCAAAACTCCGCAGACACAATCTGTGTGGTCGACAGTTGGGAATGCGCGGAGGGTCAGACCCATGTGCATAGGAAGGAAGTGCAGATGCTGGTTTAAACCCAAGATAGACACAAAAATGCTGGAGTAACTCAGAGGGACAGGTAGCATCTCTGGAGAGAAGGAATGGTTGACAATAGACAATAGGTGCAGGAGTAGGCCATTCGGCCCTTCGAGCCAGCACTGCCATTTAATGTGATCATGGCTGATCACCCCCAATCAGTACCCCGTTCCTGCTTTCTCCCCCATATCCACTGACTCCGCTATCTTTAAGAGCCCTATCTAGCTCTCTCTCTTGAAAGCATCCAGAGAACCGGCCTCCACCGCCCTCTGAGGCAAAGAATTTCACAAACTCACAACTCTCTGTGAGAAAAAGTGTTTCCTCGTCTCCGTTATAAATGGCTTACCCCTTATTCTTAAACTGTGTGGCCCCTGGTCCTGGACTCCCCCCAACATCAGGAACATGTTTCCTGCCTCTAGCGTGTCCAAACCCTTAATAATCTTTTGGGCTGAGACCTTTCTTCAGCCTGAGTCAGGGGAGAAGCCACCTTTACTCGGTCAGCCTGGATCTACCTGATCTCCCGGTTGCTAAACACTTTAACTGCCCCCCCCCCCTCCCCCCATTCCCACACTGACCTTTCTGCCCTGGGCCTCCAGAGCGGGACTAAATGCAAATTGGAGGGACATAGACATAGAAACATGGACAATAGGTGCAGTAGTAGGCCATTCGGCACTTCGAGCCTGCACCGCCATTCAATATGATCATGGTTGATCATTCCAACTCAGTATCCTGTACCTGCCTTCTCTCCATACCCCCTGATCCCTTTAGCCACAAGGGCCACATCTAACTCCTCTTAAATATAGCCAATGAACTGGCCTCAACTACCTTCTGTGGCAGAGAATTCCAGATTCTGTGTGAAAAATGTTTTCCTCATCTCGGTCCTAAAAGATTTCCCCCTTATCCTTAAACTGTGACCCCTTGTTCTGGACTTCCCCAACATCGGGAACAATCTTCCTGCATCTAGCCTGTCTAACCCCTTAACAGCATCTCATATTTCGCTTGGGTAGCTTATTGCCCAGTGGTATGAAATTGATTTCTTCAACTTCAAGTTATTCCCTCCCTCTCTATCCATCCCCCACCCAAGTCGCACCAGCTTCTCGTTCTCACCTAGCAAACAGCTAACAACGGCCCGTTTCCTTTATCATCGTCACTGAGTTACTCCGGCATTTTTGTGTCAGACGGATGTTTGGAACGAGGCAGAGAGAGCACAGAGCATGGGGCAAACGTCCAGCTCCAGCTCTCAGCTTGCCACCGTTTGTCCCAGGTATGGGGCAGCTGCGGTTGCTTTTCTCTGGGGGGAGGGGGGGGGGCGGGTAGTGAATGGCTCCATTCCCGACGGGCCCCCGACCAAACCGAGCACGACGGGGAGATCCGCCAGACGCCGCGACCCGCGTAGCCAAGCCGGCCGCTGCTCCGTTTTGTTTTTGGCTAAGACGGACACTCGGCGATGACCTACCGAAGCAGGAGGCGGGTTTGGCCGGGGAGGAGACCTGGAGCGAGCCCGGCCAGTGGGAGGAGAGGCACCGTCCGACAGTGCAGGTGTGTGGGGGCAGGGAAGCTCCTGCATTCTCCTCTCCTTCCTAGGCAGGTAGGCAGCAGAAGGAAAAGACCCATGAGAGTGTGGAGAGTGCCCGAAGACAAGAGAGGGTGGGGGGGGGGGGGGGGTGGGGGGGGTGGGTGGGGGAGAGGGAGGTGGAGGGAGATGGAGGGATGGGAGGGAGGGAGAGAGAGCGAGAGGGCACACCGACACAGCTAGATTTTCAATTCTCGACCGCGGCAATGAACAGAGGCGTGCGGGCTAGAGTGGTCGACACATGCACACACCAGGGCAGGGGTCCCAGGGGCCTGCTCTGGACCTCGCGGGGCTGGCGGGAGAGGGTGAAACCTTTTCCCCATGGGGCTGGGGGTGGAAATAACGGCAGGCCACCGACAGGAAGGGAGAGGGGCGGTGGGAGGAAGAGAGGGGGGGAGGGAGGAAGAGAGGGGGGATGGGAGGAAAAGACGGATGGGAGGAGAGGGGGGGTGGAAGGGAGGGTGGAGGAGGAATGGGAGAGAGGGGGGAATGGGAGAGGGGGGGATGGGAGAGAGGGGGGGATTGGAGAGAGGGGGGATTGGAGAAAGAAGGGGGGCAATGGGAGGAAGGGGCGGAGGGAGGGGGGTGAGGGGAGGAAGGGGAGGAGGGGAGAGAGGGGGGATGGGGAGAGAGAGGGGGGGGGGAAGGGGGGGAGAGGGGGGAGGGGGGGGGAGGGATGGAGGAGGGGGAGGGAGAGAAGGGGGGGGAGAGAGGGGGGGGGGAGAGAGGGGGGGGAGGGGAGAGAGGGGGGGGGGGGAGGAGAGAGGGGGGAGGGGAGAGAGGGGGGGGGGGAGAGAGGGGGGGGGTGGGAGAGAGGGGGGAGGGGAGAGAGAGGGGGGGGTGGGGGAGAGGTGGGGGGGAGGGAGGGGGGGGGGGGGGGGTGGGAGAGAGGGGGGGGGTTGGGAGAGAGGGGGGATGGGAGAGAGGGGGGGAGGGGAGAGAGGGGGGGGGTGGGAGAGAGAGAGGGGGGATGGGAGAGAGGGGGGGGGGTGGGAGAGAGGGGGGGATGGGAGAGAGGGGGGGGATGGGGAGAGAGGGGGGGATGGGAGAGAGGGGGGGGATGGGAGAGAGGGGGGGGATGGGAGAGAGGGGGGTGGGAGGAAGAGAGGGGGGTGGGAGAGAAGGAGGGGGGTGGGGAGAAGGAGGGGGGAATGGGAGAGAGGGGGGGGTGGGAGAAAGAGGGGGGAGGGAAAGAGGTGGGGGAAGGGTGATGGGGAGAGTTCAAGGGGATGGGAGGGAGGGAGAGGGTATGGTGATGCCATAGACCCAGGATTGCCCCTCACTCACCTGTGATTAGTAGGCAGAGTACTGCGCCTGTCCCACGTAGGCGTCTGCGGTGGCTCCGGCAGCGCCGTAACCCGCGCTGTTGGAGGCTGCCCCGGAGTAGTCGTAGCCGTAGGCGCCGGCGTAGTCTGCGGCCGTGTAGCTGCCGCCGGCGTAGTCTGCGGCAGCCGACTGGGCAGCGTATCCGGCATATCCGGCCCCGGCGTAGTCCTGGGCGGCGTAGCTGGCGGCCTGGGCAGCGTAGTCGCTGGCCGTGGCCGAGGCGGTGGCTGCCGCCGCATACTCGGTGGCCGCCGTGGCGTAGTCGGTGACGTTGGAGACCACGGAGCGGCGCAGCGGGCTGCGGTCGCGGGCGTAGTAGGTGGGCGGCTGGGAGATGGCACTCTGCCCGTAGGCCTCCAGGGCCTTGCGCTCCCGCAGGCTGGCGCCGTAGCCCCCCAGTTGGGCGCCCCAGCGGTCCGGGTAGGGAGTGCCCACCGCCCCGTACGCCCCCGCCCGGTACTTCTCGTAGTAGTCCACGTAGCGGCTATCGTAGAACGCCTGCTCCCCGTACCGGCCCGACATGGTGTAAGCGTCAAGGTAGTGGGCAGGAATGCTCATGCCCACGTCGGAACGGTCCGTCGGACACTCCTTGGACCAGTGGCCATCCTTTCCGCAGCGGAAGCAGGTGTTCTTCTCCCCCATGCCTGGCTGCACCCGCAGCCGGCTCTTGGACAGCTCCACGTGGATCCGCTTGCCTGCAACACGAAGCATAGACACGCTCAAACTCACGGCCCCAGCTACCAGCAAGCCCCCTCCCCTGCAGCAAGCAACTGCACATGCTGGGTTACACCAAACATACACACAAGGCCGGGGCAGTGGAAGGGTCCCGGACAAGGAGAATTGGAAAACTAGAGAGAAGCACAGAGATACGGTCTGCGTAGTGAGGCAGGTTCACCTGCAGGCCAGACAGAAACTTACCGAAGCTGATACAAGGTCGATAAAAATGCTGGAGAAACACAGCGTGTGAGGTAGCCTCTATGGAGCGAAGGAATAGGTGACGTTTTGGGTCGAGACCCTTCTTAAACAAATCATCTGTGCACTAGTTCCATCCCACACACTCGGGACATTTTACAAGTTTATCAAAGCCAATTAACCTACAAGCCCGCACGCCTTTGGAGTGTGGGAGGAAACCGAGGATCTCGGAGAAATCCCGCACAGGTCACGGGGAGAACAGCACCCGTAGTCGGGATGGAACCCGGGTCTCTGGCGCTGTGAGGCAGCAACTTTACCGCTGCACCACCGTGCCGCCCTTTGAACGGATGGTGTTGAGGAGTCATTGCTGCCTCATTACAGCCAAGTTCTCAACGATTGATAATGACACCGGGTGCCCCAAACACAAAGCGTCTCCTTCTCCTAATGTATATGTACCAGATCTGTGGCGCTGTGAGGCAGCAACTCTATTACCACCACCTTATGGATAGTCAGTGAGGATCTGGTGGGGGAGGTCAGTTCAAGAACCACAACCTGATGGTTGTGGGAAAGGACCTGTTCCTGGACCTGGTGGCGTGGGATCACAGGCTTGTGATGTGCCTTTAAGCTGTCGGTAGCATAGAAACATAGAAAATAGGTGCAGGAGTAGGCCCTTCGAGCCAGCTTTGATCAATATGATCATGGCCGATTATCCAAAATCAGTACCCCATTCCTGCTTTCTCCCCATAATCCTTGATTCCATTAGCCCTAAGAGCTAAATCCAACTCTCTCTTAAATACATCCAGTGAATTGGCCTCCACTGCCTTCTGTGGCAGAGAATTCCACAGATTCACAACTCTCTGGGTGAAAACGTTTTTCCGCATCTCAGTCCTAAATGGCCGACCGTTTACTCTTAAATTGTGACCCCGGGTTCTGGACTCCCTAACATGGGGAACATTTTTCCTGCATCTAGCCTGTCCAATCCCTTAAGAATTTTATATGTTTCTATAAGATCCCCTCTCATCTAAATTCCAGGGGGTACAAGCCCAGTCGACCCATTCTTTAATCAGATGTCAGTCCCGCCATCCCGGGAATTAACCTGGTGAACCTACGCTGCACTCCCTCAATAGAGTGCAGCGTAGTGTTTAAGAAGGAACTGCAGATGCTGGAAAATCGAAGAAGGGTTTCGGCCCAAAACGTTGCCTATCTATTTCGCTCCATAGATGCTGCTGCACCTGCTGAGTTTCTCCAGCATTTTTGTGTACACTCAATAGAAAGAATGTCCTTCCTCAAATTAAGAGACCAAAATTGCACACAATAGTC
Organism: Amblyraja radiata; assembly: GCF_010909765.2. NCBI lineage: Eukaryota > Metazoa > Chordata > Chondrichthyes > Rajiformes > Rajidae > Amblyraja > Amblyraja radiata. Next base: position 13,507,080 of record NC_045985.1, on the reverse strand, counting down.
CAGGTGTGGTCTCACCAGGGCACTGTACAACTGCAGTAGGACCTCCTTGCTCCTAAACTCAAATCCTCTAGCTCTGAATGCCAACATGCCATATTCCTTATTCACTGCCTGTTGTACCCACAACGCCCCATGTCCAGCCCCACCACTCCCAGACCCACTGCCTCACTGTCTTTTTCACCCAGAGAGTTGTGAGTCTGTGGAATTCTCTGCCTCAGGTGGAGGCCAGTTCTCTGGATACTTTCAAGAGAGAGCTTGATAGGGCTCTTAAAGATAGCGGAGTCAGGGGATATGGGGAGACGGCAGGAACGGGGTACTGATTGTGGATGATCAGCCATGATCACATTGAATGGCGGTGCTGGCTCGAAGGGCCGAATGACCTACTCCTGCACCTATTGTCTATTGTCCCATCCTCTGTACTTTGGCCACAGGTGGAGGGGGATGCCTGTTGATGGGTAGAGATGCCTTCTGCAGCGCTGCACTCCCTCAACTGCAAGAGGGGTGCCAATGCCAGCGCAGCACCCCGCCGCTCACCTTTGAGTTGGGTGCCGTCGAGCCCCTTGATGGCGGCCATGGCGTCGTCGCCCCTCTCCATGTGCACGAAGGCGTAGTCCTTGATGATGTCGCACTCGAGCACGGCCCCGTACTCCTCGAACTTGGCCTGCAGATCCTGGCTGGTGCAGAGCGGGCTGACCTTTCCCACGTGTAGCTTGGTGGACGACTTGGTCATGCTCTTGCTGGCCTCCACATTGATGGTGACCCCGTGCAGCTTGTAGTGGTGCAGGTGCTCGATCGCCTCCTTCGCCGCCTCCTTGTTGTCCATGTGCACAAACCCATAGTTCTGTTGGGGAGAAGAAACGCGGGACAATGTACACCAGGGTGGAGAACCTGTGACACTCATTGCCACAGACGGCTATGGAGGCCAAGTCAGTGGATATTTTTACAGCAGAGATAAAGAGAGTCTTGCATCGATAAGGCACAGATAGATAGATTATTATCTGAATGGTGGCCGATTAGGAAAGGGGGAGATGCAACGAGACCTGGGTGTCATGGTACACCAGTCATTGAAAGTAGGCAAGCAAGGTGCAGCAGGCAGTGAAGAAAGCGAATGGTATGTTAGCATTCATAGCAAAAGGATTTGAGTATAGGAGCAGGGAGGTCCTACTGCAGTTGTACAGGGTCTTGGTGAGACCACACCTGGAGTATTGCGTACAGTTTTGGTCTCCTAATCTGAGGAAAGACATTCTTGCCATAGAGGGAGTACAGAGAAGGTTCACCAGACTGATTCCTGGGATGTCAGGACTTTCATATAAAGAAAGACTGGGTTGACTTGGCTTGTACTCGCTAGAATTTAGAAGATTTAGGGGGGATCTTATAGAAACTTACAAAATTCTTAAGGGGTTAGACAGGCTAGATGCAGGAAGATTGTTCCCGATGTTGGGGAAGTCCAGAACAAGGGGTCACAGTTTAAGGATAAGGGGGAAATCTTTTAGGACCGAGATGAGGAAAACATTTTTCACACAGAGAGTGGTGAATCTCTGCATCAGAAGGTAATTGAGGCCAGTTCATTGGCTATATTTAAGAGGGAGTTGGATGTGGCCCTTGTGGCTAAAGGGATCAGGTATTATGGAGAGAAGGCAGGTACAGGATACTGAGTTGGATGATCAGCCATGATCATATTGAATGGCGGTGCAGGCTCGAAGGGCCGAATGGCCTACTCCTGTACCTATTATCTATGTTTCTATGTTTCTATTCGAAGATCGACACAAAAAGCTAGTGACTCAGTGGGACAGGCAGCATCTCACGAGAGAAGGAAAAGTTGACTTGACTCTCCAAGTCAACTCAAGTCAACTTTATTTGTCACATACACATACAAGATGTACAGTGAAATGAAAGTGGCAATGCCTGCGGGATTTTGCAACACAACAGAACAGAACCAGTATTTACATTTTTTTTTTAAAAGCATCTCCAGAGATGCTGCAAGACCTGCTGAGTTACTCCAGCTAGATTTTTGATTAGTACGGGTGTCAGGAGTGGATGTGGAGAGGATCTTTCCACTAGTGCGAGAGTCTACGACTAGAGGTTGTAGCCGCAGAATTTAAAGGACGTTATGTTAGGAAGGAGGAGGAATTCCTTTAATCAGAGGGTAGTGAATCTATGGAATTTATTGCCACAGAAGGCTGTGGAGGCCAAGTTAGTGGATATTTCTAAGGCAGATATAGATAGATCTTGATTAATACAGGTGTCAGAGGTAATAATAATAATAATAATAATAATACATTTTATTTATGGGCGCCTTTCAAGAGTCTCAAGGACACCTTACAAAAATTTAGCAGGTAGAGGAAAAACATGTAAGGGGAATGAAATAAATAGTAGAGACATGACTAGTACACAAAGTAAAGACAGAATTCAATTCAAAACACAATATGAGCCAATTCAAGCACAGATGAAAAGGGAGGGGGACATGGGGCTAAGGATAGGCAGAGGTGAAGAGATGGGTCTTGAGGCGGGACTGGAAGATGGTGAGGGACACGGAATTGCGGATCAGTTGGGGGAGGGAGTTCCAGAGCCTGGGAGCTGCCCTGGAGAAGGCTCTGTCCCCAAAACTGCGGAGGTTGGACTTGTGGATGGAGAGGAGACCGGCTGATGTCGATCTGAGGGACCGTGAGGGTTGGTAGGGGGAGAGGAGGTCAGTGAGATATGGGGAGGCCAGATGGTGGAGGGCTTTGTAGGTGAGGATCAGGATTTTGTAGGTGATCTGGTGGGAGATGGGAAGCCAGTGAAGTTGTTTGAGGACTGGAGGGATGTGATGCCAGGATTTGATGTGGGTGATGAGTCGGGCGGCTGCGTTCTGGACCAGTTGGAGTCGGTTGATGTAGGTGGAGCTGATGCCAAGGAGAAGTGAGTTGCAATAGTCCAGTCGGGAGGAGATGAAGGCATAGATGAGTCTTTCAGCAGCGGGAGGTGTGAGAGAGGGTCTGAGTTTGGCGATGTTGCGGAGATGAAAGAAGGAGGTTTTAATGACATGGCGGATGTGAGGCTCAAGGGAGAGGGTGGAATCAAAGATCGCGCCAAGGTTGCGGGCCTGGGGAGATGGGGAGACAGTGGTGCCGTCGACGGTGAGAGTGGGGTTATTGATTATGGGGTGAAGGCAGGAGAATGGGGTTAGGAAGGAGCGATAGATAGCCATGATTGAATGGAGGAGTAGACATGATGGGTCGAATGACCTAATTCAGTGGTTCCGAACCTTTTTTAGCTCATGGCCCCCTTGGGATCTTTTAATTTTTCTGTGCCCCCCCCCCCCCGACATTATTAGCGGGGAAAAAAAACTTCAATATTATAATACCATCCATAAAAATATCCGTGTCTATTAATTGCAAATATATGCTCTTTTATTCTATTCCACAAACATCAAATATATTTTGTGGGTTCAATAAAACAACCATTTATAATCATACATTAAAAATATATTTCAACTACATAGATTTACATTTCTTAGAACTGAAATTTAGGAGGCACCAGGGTGGTAACTCTGGCCCCCTTCATTGAGCCGGTGGCCCCCTAAATCCCAATTTTTTTCTGTGGCCCCCCTGAAATTTGCCATGTGGCCCCAGGTTGGGAATCACTGACCTAATTCACTAAATTAATAACAAATAAAGACTATCTTCGGTTTAGTTTATTATCACGTGTGCTGAGGCACAGTGAAAAGCTTTTGTTGCGTGCTAACCAGTCAGCGGAAAGACAAGGCATGATTACATTTGAGCCATTACAGAGCAGAATGCCACAGATCCTTTTTCCCCGTGGCTATCAAACTGTCCAACTCCTGCCCCTTCTGTTGTGGGGTAGACTTACTCCCCCTCCCCCTTCCCCTCCACAATCTTTGCATATCCCCAATCCTGGACTTTCCACTTGTCACTTTAATTTCATTCTTCATATATCTTGTTGTATTTGACTGTTGGCAGACCGATTTCCCTCCTCGGATAAATAAAGTTCTATCGTATCGTTACAGTGTATTGATACATGATAAGGGAATAACATTCAGTGCAAGGTAAAGACCAATCAAGGATAGTCCGAGGGTCACCAATGAGGTTGATAGTAGTTCAGCACTGCTCTCTGGATGTGGTAGGATGATTCAGTTGACTGATCTTTTAGTTTAGTTTAGTTTAGTTTAGAGTGCAGAAACAGGCCTTTTGGCCCACCAAGCCTGCACCAACCAATGATCCCCACACACTAACACTATCCTAAACGCCAGGGACAAATCACAATTTTTTTAATACCAAGCCAATTAACCTGCAAGCATATACATCTTTGGAGTGTGGGGGGAAATCGGAGATCCCGGAGAAAACCCACAGGTCACGGGGAAGGAACGTACAAGCTTTGCACATACAGCCCCCGTAATCAGAATCAAACCTGGGTCTCTGGTGCTGTGAGGCACTAGCTCTACCGCTGCATCTCCGTGCTGCCCTATCATCCATTAGAAATTCTGAGATACATGGCCATCAATGATCAGAAGATCGCAGGCTCACACCGGGTGCTGTCTCATGGCAGAGGGATCCATCATCAAGGGTGGTGAATCTGTGGAATTCATTGCCACAGATGGCTGCGGAGGCCAAGACTATGGATATTTCTAAGGTGGATAGACACAAAAAAAGTTGGAGCAACTCACCGGGACAGGCAGCATCTCTGGAGAGAAGGAATGGGTGACGTTTCGGGTCGAGTCCCTTCTTCAGACAGGTCTGAAGGTGGGTCTGAAGGTATTAAGGTGGAGATTGACAGAAGCGTACGGGTGATATTGGAAGGGTGTCACGGGTTATGGGGAGATGGCAGGAGAATGTAGCGGACATTTCTCCTCATCTCCTTTGTAAAGGAATGTCCTTTAATTCTGAGGCTATGACCTCTGGTCCTAAACTCTCCCACTTGTGGAAATCCACTCTATCCATGCCTTTCATCATACGGTAAGTTTCAATGAAGCACCCCTCCCCCCCTCCTTCAAAACTCCAGCGAGTAGAGGCCCAGTGACGTCAAAAGCTCATCTTATGTTAAACCATTAATTCTTGCGATCATTCTCATATTGTCTACATATATACAAATATATATATTAAATATATATATATTAAAATCATTGACCTGAAACATAAGTTTGGTTCTCTCTAGAGACGCTGCGAGATTTTTCCACATTTATCTTAAGAAAAGAGACAATGATCTGGTCATTGAATCCACTCTGGTTTGTCTCTCTCCCTCTCTCTCGAGTTGCCAAACTGACAGTCTTGTGCTACATGGCAATAATGACCGCTGCTTCATTGGCTGAAACGGCCTTGGCATGCACCGAGGTCACAAAGGCACAACACAAAGACAAAGGATTCCCCCTCCTTGTGCAAATGATTTGCAACTCCAAAGCCGGATAGGTTTGAAGTTTAATTGGCTTGGTATAAATGTTAAAATGTCCAGTGTGTATAGGGGTCGTGTTAGTGTGCGGGGATCGTTGGTCGACACGTACTCGGTGGGCCGAAGGGCCTGTTTCCGCACTGTGTTGCTAAGCTAAACTAAACTAAAACTGATAAGATAAGGCATGTAAACTGATGACTAAAACTGATAGTGATGCGGCTTTAATAAAGGTGCAGGTCAGACCATATTTAGGATATTGAGAGGAATTTTGGGCCCTGTATCTGAGGAAGAATGTGCTGACATTGGAGAGAGTCCAGAGATGCTGCCTGTCCCGCTGAGTTACTCCAACCTTTTGTGTCTAACCACCTTAAAAATATCCATAGTCTTGGCCGCCACAGCCATGAATTCCACAGATCCAGCACCCGGTGTGAGCCTGCGATCTTCTGATCATTGACGGCCATGTATCTCAGAATTTTTAATGGATGATAGAGCAGCACGGAGGCGCAGCGGTAGAGCTCGTGCCTCACAGCACCAGAGACCCGGGTTCAATCCCGATCATGGGTGCTGCATGTGCAAAGTTTGTTCGTCCGCCACCCCCCCCCCCCCCCCCCAGCCCGTGACCTGTCTGGGTTTTCTCCGGGATCTTCGATTACTTGCCACACTCCAAGGACGTATATGCCTGTAGGTTAATTGGCTTGGTATTTAAAAAAATGTAATTTGTCCCTGGATAGGATAGTGTTAGTGTGCGGGGATCATTGGTTGGCGCAGACTTGGTGGGCTGAACGACCTGTTTCGGCACTCTAAACTAAACTAAAAGATCAGGCAACTGAATCATCCTAACAGATCCAGAGAGCAGTACTGAACTACTATTGAAACTCATTGGTGACCCTCGGACTATCCTTGGTTTGTCTTTACTGGCTTCACCTTGCACTGAATGTTATTCCCTTATCATGTATCAATACACTGTAACGATACGATAGAACTTTATTTATCCGAGGAAGGAAATAGGTCTGCCAAGTCATAAAGTACAAGCTATATGAAAAATGAAATTAAAGTGACGAGTGGAAAGTCCAGGATCAGGAGTATGCAAAGATTGTGGAGGGGGAGGGGGTGTCAGTCTATCCCACGACAGAAGGGGTAGGAGTTAGACAGTTTGATAGTCATGGGGAAAAAGGATCTCAATAGACAATAGGTGCAGGAGGAGGCCATTCGGCTCTTCGAGCCAGCACCGCCATTCAATGTGATCATGGCTGATCATCCACAATCAGTACCCCATTCCTGCCTTCTCCCCATATCCCCTGACTCCACTATCTTTAAGAGCCATATCTAGCTCTCTCTTGAAAGCATCCAGAGAACCAAGACAGACGTGAAGCTCACCGTTTGACCTGTTTTTACAAAATGTTAAATGGTCAGCTCGACATAGACTACAAGACCTACACCAAACCCAAACCAATTAGGAGCAGACGAGGGCATTCGATCCAATTTGTGATCCCAGCTACAAAGACAGATGTGTACAGCAATTCGTTCTTCCCCCGCACAATTAAAGCATGCAATAATCTCCACCTAACTATAGTTACCCAACCAGATGCAACTAAATTTAAAGTAGCTCTTTCTTCCCAATAACCCTTTCTGGCTTAAGCCCTCCCTCCACCACCTCCAGTTTAAATTCAATTTGGAATATTTTGGAGGACCAAGAAACCGGCCTCCACACTGAGGCAGAAAATTCCACATACTCACAACTCTCTGTGAGAAAAAGTGTTTCCTTGTCTCCGTTCTAAATGGCTGACCCCTTATTCTTAAACTGTGGCCCCTGGTTCTGGACTCCCCCAACATCAGGAACATGTTTCCTGCCTCTAGCGTGTACAAACCCTTAATAATCTTTTGGGTCGAAACCCTTCTTCAGCCTGAGTCAGGGGAGAAGGCACCTTTGCTCAGTCTGCCTGGATCTACCTGATCTCCCGGTTGCTAAACACTTTAACTGCCCCCCACAATTCCCACACCGGAGCGACCGCAGGCAGTGAGACTGGGCCCGCACCTGTCCTCCACCATCACCCTGAGCACCGGCACACCACAGGGTTGTGTACTAAGCCCCATGCTCTACTCCCTCTTCACTCACGACTGTGTCCCTGCATTCGACACCAACACCATCGTGAAGTTTGCAGACGACACAACAGTGATTGGGCTGATCAGCAACGGTGATGAAACAAACTACAGAGCGGAGGTGCAGAACCTGGCGGACTGGTGCGCCAATAACAACTTGGCACTAAACACCTCCAAGACCAAGGAGCTGATTATTGACTTCAGGAGGTCCCATTCTGGAGAATACGCCCCAATCTCCATTTACGGGGAAAGTGTGGAGAGAGTGTCCAGCTTTAAGTTTCTGGGCACTCACTTTTCAGAAGACCTCACATGGTCCACGAACACCGCCGCGCTGGTCAAGAAGGCACAGCAACGACTGTTCTTCCTGAGGACATTAAAAAAGACTGGTCTGCCCCAACAGCTGCTGACAACGTTCTACCGCTGCACCACAGAGAGCATACTAACGTATGGTATCTCTGTGTGGTATCTCAGCGGCACGGAGGCGGAGAGGAGAGCTCTTCAGCGAATCGTCAACAGAGCGCAGCGGATCATCGGGACAGAGCTACCAGCCTTGGAGGGCATCTACCACACGCGGTGCCTCAGGAAGGCCCTCAGCATCCATAAGGACTCATCACACCCCTGCCATGGTCTGTTTCAACTACTTCCCTCCGGCAGACGTTACAAGGCCTTCTACGCCCGAACCTCCAGACTCAGGTACAGTTTTATCCCAAGAGCTATAGCGGCTCTGAACCGGCCCTAATGAGTGCCCCCCCACTCACCCCCTTTGGACAGTCTCCCTCAGTTGGTCACGTCAATCAATTCAGCTTGTTTATTTATGTATTGTAGTTATTTACCTTTCTTGTACATCAGTGGAGTTGCACACTAAATCTCGTTGCACTGACGTGCAATGACAATAAAAGATATATTATTATTATTTTTATTATACCACTACCAGACTGATTGCTGGGATGTCAGGACTTTCATATGAAGAAAGACTGGATAGACTCGGTTAGAAGATTGAGGGGGGATCTTATAGAAACTTACAAAATGCTTAAGGGGTTGGACAGGCTAGATGCAAGAAGATTGTTTCCGATGTTGGGGAAGTCCAGAACAAGGGGTCACAGTTTAAGGATAAGGGGGAAATCTTTTCGGACCAAGATGAGGAAAACATTTTTCACACAGAGAGTGGTGAATCTGTGGAATTCTCTGCTACAGAAGGTAGTTGAGGCCACAGTTCATTGGCTATATTTAAGAGGGAGTTAGATGTGGCCCTTGTGGCTAAAGGGATCAGGGGGTATGGAGAGAAGGCAGGTACGGGATACTGAGTTGGATGATCAGCCATGATCATATAGAAATTAGGTGCAGGAGTAGGCCATTCGGCCCTTCGAGCCTGCACCGCCATTCAATATGATCATGGCTGATCATCCAACTCAGTATCCCGTACCTGCCTTCTCTCCATACCCTCTGATCCCCTTAGCCACAAGGGCCACATCTAACTCCCTCTTAAATATAGCCAATGAACTGGCCTCGACTACCCTCTGTGGCAGGGAGTTCCAGGGATTCACCACTCTCTGTGTGAAAAAAGTTATTCTCATCTCGGTTTTAAAGGATTTCCCCCTTATCCTTAAGCTGTGACCCCTTGTCCTGGACTTCCCCAACATCGGGAGCAATCTTCCTGCATCTAGCCTGTCCAACCCCTTAAGAATTTTAATTGAATATTGAATGGCGGTGCAGGCTCGAAGGGCCGAATGACCTACTCCTGCACCTATTTTCTATGTTTCTATGACTCCTTTAAGTCAAGACTAAAGACTTATCTATACTCCCAAGCCTTTCCTGACGTCCTCTGAGTGAGGGCTACATGTATATATGTATGTAGTCTGTTTTGTTGTGCTATTGTTATAACAAATGTAAAGCACTTTGGCCAACGAGAGTTGTTTTTTAAATGTGCTATATAAATAAATGTGACTTGACTTGACTTACTCCTCATCCACAGCAGCGCCTTTACTTCCTGAGGAGGCTCAAGAAAGCCCACCTGTCCCCCTAGATCCTGACCAACTTCTACCGCTGTACCAACGAGAGCATCCTGACCACCTGCTTCACGGTATGGTACAGCAGCTGCACTGTTGCGGACAGGAAGGCACTACAACGGGTGGTGAAAACCGCGCAGCACATCATCGGTGCCCCGCTCCCTGCCATGGATGCCCTCCACCGAAAACGGTGTCTGAGACGGGCCGGGAAGATCATTAAAGACCCCTCTCACCCCAACCATGGACTGTTTGCCCTCCTCCCATCAGGGAGGCGGTACAGGAGCCTCAGGTCTCGTACCAGTAGGATGAGGAACAGCTTCTACAATTATACCGTCGCATTGCTGAACTCGGAGTCCCGCCGATAGATTCCTCCGGTCCCTCCGTCCCCATTGTTTAATTATTCTGTATTTTTGGTTATTCTGTATCCTCTATTTTTTTTAAATTTCCATATTGCACTACTACTACGGACTGACGCAAAACTGCATTTCGTTGTACCCATACTCAGTATTTGTGCAATGACATTAAAGTTGAATTGAATTGAATTGAATTGAATCCTTAAACTGGACCCTGCCGCCCCTCCCCCCCAGTTGCCATGACGCCCACCGGCCCCGCCCCCCCCAGCTCGCAGCCCCGCCCACCTTGATGAGGTCACACTCGCTGACGTCACCGTATTTCTCGAAGAGAGCGCGGATCTCCTCGGCCGTGGTCGGGCGCGGCAGGTTCCCCACGAAGATCTTCACCATGTCGGCTCGCTGCCCCTCCGCTCCCTGCTGCTTTACGCCGAGAATGTTTGGACCGTCGTCGTCGTCGTCGCCTTCTTCTTCTGCGTCGGAGAAGTTGAAGAAGGTGGTGGAGGAGGTGGAGGAGTAATTAACAAGGGAGCGTGAAAGTAAGTGAAGCCTCGGCGACGCCCGTCTCTCTCTATCTCTCTCTCGCTGCGATATAAAATGGCGGCATCCCCCGTCGTCCCGCCCCCCACCCTAGCCCTATTGGCCCGGCCCCCTGCGCGACACGGCCGCTCATTGGTGCGCGCTGGCGTCAATCATTGCCGTGACGTCCAAAGATCTTAGAGCAGAGCGCCCTGCTCTAAGATCTTTGGTGACGTCGGTAGGTGGGCGGGCCCGGCAGGCGATTGGCTCCAAGGCACATTGATCAAGGTCGTGACGCCCACCCGCGGGCGGGACCTGTGGATGATTGGCTCTGCGCCACGTCAATCATCGCAGTGACGTCTTCGTGTGGGCGGGACCTGTGGATGATTGGCTCTGTGCCACGTCAATCATCGCAGTGACGTCTTCATGTGGGCGGGTCCTGGCTCCAAATCACGTGAATCGCCGTCGCGACGTCCGCCCTGCAGATGATTGGTTCAAAGTAACGTCAGTCAACGCCGTGACATCAACAAGCGGGCGCATTCTCTCACTTGATTGGCTCCAAGTCATGTCGATTATCGCAGAGACGACCTGGGTGGGCGGTACCAAGACGTCGGGTTTCCGCCTGTCTCTTTGATCTCATCTCTCGGGTTTTTCGGTGAAAGGCCGCTAAGCGACGGGACAGGAAGGGAGCATATTCCCAATTAGACCACGGTCTGGTTTTCTGGAGCATCTTCTAGCCGGCTAGCTGCACATTTCACTCCTTATCTTTTCATTGAAGTGGATGAATGTTGATCTCTGTGTGGGTTAGGCCGCCGCCATATTTCATCCTGGCAACCGGTCCTTGAATAACACGTGGCTCCCTCAATGGAAATAAAATGCAGTAAAAGGGGCACAAAGACTGCAAACACAGTAACATTTCTTGGGCATATTGCAATTATTTCAACCAATTATTTCAATAGGTGTATGTTAAAGCCGTTTGCAAAGTGGGAAGGAGATGTAACGAATTGTCAATACAATAAAAGACACAATAAGTGATAGGAGCAGAATTAGTCCATTCGACCCATGAAGTCTACTCTACCATTCAATCGTGGCTGACCAGTGGAGATCAGTTCATTGGCTACATTTAAGAGGGAGTTAGATGTGGCCCTGAGAGAAGGCAGGTACGGGATACTGAGTTGGATGATCAGCCATGATCATATTGAATGGCGGTGCAGGCTCGAAGGGCCGAAGGGCCTACTCCTGCACCTATTTTCTATGTATCTATGTATCAACATTGGAATTACGCTGTCATTTTTAGATTCATCATTGGAATCCGCGAAATGTATTTTGTGCTCCAGAGTATGTACATCCACGTAGGTGTAACATGTGAATGTGTCGTGTATGTGCATATGCATATACTGTACACTGTTCATTTGCTCGCGATGGCGATCGCTAGCTTCGTGAATCTGATCTGGCGAGTGGAATTCACTTCCCTTGGTTGAATTTGACATTGAAAGATGTGCCCTTGATCGAAAGGACGCGACTCAAGTGAAGGAAATTGATGCATCTGTTCGCGATAAGTTGTCTTGGAAATGGACCCAGAAAACAGTCAAAGGCACTTTAACATCAGAGTACATAAGGAAAGTTGCTCAACCAGGGAAAGCCTACTGTATCTGGTGTGACTATGACATCATGTAGGGAAATGGAGGCTTTGTAGTGATCACAAAGATGAAACACATGGATAGGAAGAAACTGAGGCAGACAAGGTATAGCTTCAGTGGTAAGCGTGTTCTGATTAATTGTTGCAAATACCATGGATTACAAATTACTTATGCACGCCTGGAGTTGAAATTCCAGCAGGAAAAAGAAATGCCAGAATCAGCCATGTCATGCCGTCTTAGCTAGTCTAGACTAAAGTTAGAAAATTACTGCAAACCTTAAGTTATGGCCCTTAGACTTAGAGTTAGAAAGAGACTTTCCAACTTTTTTCAAATTAAAAATATGGTGACATTTTCATCGGATAAGAAAATAATGAGAACTTGTACAAATTTCATGCCAAGAATATGACGTTAGTCCGACAAAACTGACTCTTTGAAATCTTTCTATTACTACAGGTGCACAACCTTTTATCCGAAGATCCAAATAACAAAAACATTTTTTCGGTCCTTGAAAACGTTCACCGAGGGCGGCCCGCAGAGGTGACAGCGGAACCTCCGGTCAGTCCTCGAAGAAAGGGGAACTAAATCCCCATTCATAAATGAGAAGGTGAGGGTATATTGCGTGGGAGGGTTAATAATTGACAATATGCTGCTGCCTGCCCGCTGAGTTAAAAAGTTCCCACGGTAGACTCACGATACACAGTGTATCGTGAGTCTTGCGTGGGAACTGTTTAACTCAGCGGGCAAGCAGCAGCAGATTGTCGCTCGCTTCAGTTTCACCCCACCGACACCCCTCTGCTTCCCGGCCATGTGTGTGACCCCTTCCCTCCCCTCTCCAGCTCCCCGCTCATTGCACCGGCGCGGGGGCTTTGCACTGTCTTCACGTCGGCGATACCAGCAGGTTAGTGCCAGTCACCGGAGACGTCAGGACCAACGGGACACTGACCCCCAGGCCCACTGCAAGCACGGAGATCCCAGAGACCCACAGCCAGCAGCAGCCCAGCCCCGTTCCAACTCCAGAGGAAAACTGCAAACTGGCCGGAGACGTCAGGATCACCAGAAGCCGTTCCCCGAGCTGCGCCCCCTCATCGGGACACCGACCCCCAGGCCCACTGCAAGCACGGAGATCCCAGAGACCCACAGCCAACAGCAGCCCAGCCCAGCCCCGCTCCAACTACAGAGGAACCTGGGTTGCGGATGACGGGGCGCAGCTCGGGGCGTCGTAGGGGCCCATCGGGGAGCGGGTTCCTGTTGGTCCTGACGTCTCCGGCCACCTGCCATCCTCCGGGAACTGTACCGCCCTTGCAGGAGAGTGGGGTTGTTTGCAGTTGCAGAGGGAGGGGGCAAGGGCGGTACAGTTCCCAGTCTCAGCTCCAGTCCAGGGGGGTGGCCGGAGACGTCAGGACCAACGGGACACCGACCCCCAGGCCCACTGCAAGCACGGAGATCCCAGAGACCCACAGCCAGCAGCAACTCCAGCCCAGCCCCGCTCCAACTCCAGAGGAACACGTAGGGGCAGAAGCTGATGGTGTGCAAGGTACGTCTTGTTCTTGGGGTGGCGGATGAGGGGGCGCAGCTCGAGCTGTGGGCAAACTGCCACTTGTCGCCGTAGCGGCCCATCGGGGAGCAGATTCCTCTGGAGTTGGAGGGGGAGGGGGGTATTGTGCTGTTTGATCGCCCCCTGCTATCCCAGGGACAGGGAGACACAGCGGCTCTTTAGACTGGTGGGCAATCACTTCCAACGTTCTGCCCACACAGTCAGTACACCTCTCCTACACTGCATTTCATACAAACATTTATTCTGCAAGAAAAAACTACATTGAAGACTCAAACTCGCGACCGAGTAACTGCCAGGATCGAGGCGCAAACTCGCGACCTAGCTCGGGGATTCAAGAATCCCCGAGCTAGGCCGCCTAAGGGCATGTAGCCCCGCTAGGGTGACATGAGTGCGAGAGGTGATTCAATGCTGCGGGCACATTTACAAATTCAGGAATTCATTCAACACACTGCATTTCATACAGACATTTATTCTGCAAGAAAAAACGACATTGAAGACTCAAACTCGCGACCGAGTAACTGCCGGGATCAAGGCGCAAACTCGCGACCTTGCGGATATGAGCCGAGCACTCTACCACTGAGCCAGCCATTAAAATCTACGCTAAAAAATTTCCATTCCGAAGGCCGACAAATTCTGAATTACGAAAAGTGTCTGGTCCCAAGGCTTTCGGATAAAAGGTTGTGCACCTGTAATACGTAGTAAATTTTATTTTTTATTTTTGTTATATTGCTATCATAATTAGGTATGCCCCATGCCTGGTGAAAATTTGTCCATACCGTCAACTGGTTATTAGTAAGTTTCTAACTATTTTAAAGAAATTCATTGAACTTTAGGGATAAAAATTGTCATCGGCCTACCGACAAGTTGTGCTCAGATTATTTTTGAGTTTTGTATTACGATCCAATTTGCCATCAGAATTCACTATGCATGATTGCACATAGCATGCACATCAGTGCCGAGGAATAGGCACTATGTGTGCTGCCTGGCAGCCTGGCCCACGCAGATATTGGCTCAAAAAGGCTGGCAGTATCATCAAAAGACCCACACCATCCCGGCCACACACTCATCTCCCCACTACCTTCAGGTAGAAGGGGGAGCCTGAAGACTGCATCGACCAGGTTCAGGAATAGCTACACCCCCACAGCCATCAGGCTATTAAACCTGGCTCGGACAAAACTCTGATTATTAACAAACTGTTATTTGCACTTTATCAGTTTATTTATTCATGTGTGTATACATTTATATTATGGTATATGGACACACTGTTCTGTTTTGTAGTAAATGCCTACCATGTTCTGTGTGCTGAAGCAAAGCAAGAATTTCATTGTCCTATCAATCAATCAATCAACCTTTATTGTCATCTTGCAAAGCAACAATTGTACAGTGCAAAATGAGAAGACGTTTCCCAGAGAATACCGGAGTATCGCACATAAATCTTAAACATTTCACACATAATAAAACAATAAACACAATCCAGTCCCTGATGAAACAGTATAAATAGTTAAAAGCAGGTAAAACAGCAACAGTACAAACAGTCATTAAAATGTCCAGGGCAGCTGATTTGAGTGGCCAGTGCCAGAGTTATTAAATTGTCAGTGCAAGGCAGCAGAATCAGGTGGAGTGACTGTTTAGCAGCCTCACAGCCTGTGGCAGGAAGCTGTTTAGCAGTCTGGTAGTCTGGGCTTTGATGCTATGGTAT
The DNA here is from genome assembly GCF_010909765.2 of Amblyraja radiata. NCBI lineage: Eukaryota > Metazoa > Chordata > Chondrichthyes > Rajiformes > Rajidae > Amblyraja > Amblyraja radiata. The sequence continues at coordinate 13,491,829 of NC_045985.1, read as the reverse complement.
CTCTTGCCTGATGGCTGGAGATCCAGATGTGTGTGGAGGGGGTGCAGTTTGTCCGTACAAAATTCTTAAGGGGTTGGACAGGCTAGATGCAGGAAGATTGTTCCCGATGTTGGGGAAGTCCAGAACAAGGGGTCACAGTTTAAGGATAAGGGAGAAATCTTTTAGGACCGAGATGAGGAAAACGTTTTTCACACAGAGAGCGGTGAATCTCTGGAATTCTCTGCCACAGAAGGTAGTTGAGGCCAGTTCATTGGCTATATTTAAGAGGGGGTTAGATGTGGCCCTTGTGGCTAAAGGGATCAGGAGGTATGGAGAGAAGGCAGGTACAGGATACTGAGTTGGATGACTGAGCTGGCTCAAAGGGCCGAATGGCCTACTCTAGCACCAATTGTCTATTGAAAATATATTATTGTTAATGTAATAGCAAAAACCCTTTCTCCTCTCTCTTTACAGCCAAATCTGCTACAGCCACATCAAGTACGAGCTCAACGTATGGGTTGCATCCTTCAAGACAAAAGCAGTACCATCGTGGGCACCTCTGCAAGACAAAGTCCCTCTAGTTGATAGAGTGGCCATGCTGTTACCATTTCTTGCGGAGAAGTCGTTACCATTCAGCTTGGCACCTGAACTGATCAACTTATCAAGGAATTTTGCAGGTGATCCCAAGCTGCTCAACCAACTATCTATGGGTAGGAATACAGCGTCATGCAAGATGCTGCTTGGTTTGGCAAAAACCTTTCAAGATGAACTTGTCCAAGATCTTCTAAGCAACATGTTTTCCATGAACATTGATGAAGCCACCAGACAATAACAAAAAAATCTTGCCCGTCTCGGTAAGCTACTATTCCCCATCATTGAATAAGGTGCTTATCAATCATTTTGCCTCGCTCAGTTTGATTGTGGTGAATAGTTTGATTATGGTGAGACTCTCCAAACAGAGATTGCTGCAACGACACAACATTCCATGGACAAATGTGATACCTATCTTGATGGATTCATGTAATGTCATGAGAGGTTTGAAGAGTGGATTGGAGACAAGGATAAGGATGCTTCTCATGCTTCTCATCTCCATGATATAGATGGCAATATTTGCCACCACGTACACAATGCATGTAAGCGATTCTCAAAAGCATTTGAACATCATTTTGTGTCTCGTTCAGGAACAGCTTCCTCCCTACAGCCATTTGGCTATTAAACACTACAATCTCAAATAAGCTCTGAACTACATAGACTGTTATTGCTATTATATTGTTTACCATGTTCGATGCTTACATATTCTGTTGTGCTGCTGCAAGTAAGAATTTCATTGTTCTATCTGCGACATATAATAAAACACTCTTGTCTTGACCGGTTTAGTTGGAGCGTGGAGACAGGCCCTTCGGCCCACCGAGTCCGTGCCATCAGAGTCCCAAGCGTCGGATTGGGGGGCTGTTGAGAACTAAGGGGTGACCTGGGGGAGGGGGTGTCAAGAACTACGGGGTGGGGGGGGCCCATTGGGGCAAAAAAAGGGGGGTGCTTTGTTACTTTGTCAGCACCCTTTGTATGCTGAGGTTTACACTGTCAAAGTAAAGCCACTGTTCGGTCTGAATGTCTGTTTTTATTTCAATTTTTAGGCCTACTTTTAGAAATGGTCATTTAAATTTTTTTTTAAAGCTATATGTATTTATTCTGTTTTTATTAACCGCACTGATGGGAACTGATTGAGAAACAATTTTTTCGTTTCATCTGTGTATGTAAGTACTCAGTTAAAATGACATTAAATTAAATACTGAACTGAACACAGAAAATAGGTGCAGAGGTTGGCCATTTGGCCCTTCCAGCCAGCACAGCCACTCAATTTGATTGTGGCTGATCATCTATAATCAGTACCCCATTCCTGCTTTCTTCCCATATCCCTTGGTTCCATTATCTTGAAAACATCCAGTGAATTGGCGTCCACTGCCTTCTGTGGCAACGAATTCCACAGATTCACAACTCTCTGAGTGAAAGAGAGCGAAGGCAGGAACGGGGTACTGATTGTGGATGATCAGCCATGATCATATTGAATGGTGGTGCTGGCTCGAAGGGCCGAATGGCTTACTCCTGCACCTATTGTCTATTGTCATAATTGGCCTACCTCTTATTCTTAAACTGTGGCCCCTGGTTTTGGACTCCCCCAATATGGGGAACATTTTACCTGCATCTAGCCTGTCCAATACAAGACAAAGCATCTCAATGCGACTTGTTACATATCCATACCTATAAAGGTCTCATCTTGTATGTATGTGTTTTTGTATTTTCGCCAAAATGCTACGCAGTAGTGCTTAAATGTTTACATATTCTGACTCACATTTTACCCTTCCACGCAGTGATCAGGTTCACAAGATTTGATCCCATATTTCACAAGTTATTGGTGAATAAAATGTAAGAAAAAGACAAAACTGCCTTTTTAACTTTCACACACACATTCTTCAACCAGCTTCGACTGATGACGTCACAATGAGGTAGGCGGGCACCATAGAAACATAGAAAATTGGTGCAGGAGGAGGCCATTCGGCCCTTCGAGACAGCACCGCCATTAATTGTGATCATGGCTCATCGTCCCTTATCAATAACCCGTGCCTGCCTTCTCCCCATATCCCTTGACTCCACTAGCCCCTAGAGCTCTATTTAACTCTCTCTTAAATACATCCAGTGATTTGGCCCCCACTGCCCTCTGTGGCAGGGAATTCCACAAATTCACAACTCTCTGGGTGAAAACGTTTTTTCTCACCTCAGTCTTAAATGACCTCCCCTTTATTCTAAGACTGTGTGGCCCCTGGTTCTGGACATCTCTGGAGAAAAGGTCGAGGCCCTTCTTCAGAGTCTTTCCGCTGACTGGATAGCACGCAACAAAAAGCTTTTCACTGTACCTTGGTACCCGTGACAATAAACTAAACCTTCTTTCAGAGTATGAAGAAGGGTCTCGACCCAAAACGTCACCCATTCCCTTCTTTCCAGAGATGCTGTCCCGCTGAGTTTCTCCAGCTTTTTGCATCTATCAGCGGGCAGACAACCCACTGGACCATCGAGTCTACCCCGCCATTCTATCATGCCAACCAGTGATCCCCACACTATCCTACACACACACAAAGGACAGTTTACACATACGCTAAGCCAATTAGACTACACAACTGCATGTCTTTGGAGCGTGGGAGGAAACACAGAAGATCTCGCAGAAAACCCACACAGGTCACCAAGCGTAAACGTACAAACTACGCACAGACAGCAACCATAGTCAGGATCTAACCCGGGTCTCTGGCGCTGTAGGGTAGCAGCTCTTCCGCTGCGCCACTGTGCCGCACCTGATAGTGGAGGGGATGGTTTGGTGATGGGGTTTGACATGCCTCCTGCAGTCAAGATCCTGTCCCCTGCAGCACCGGCCGTCACCAGCAGGTGGTGGTGTCGCTCCACAGACAGATCCTGAGAGAAGGTACACAAAAATGCTGGAGAAACTCAGCGGGTGCAGCAGCATCTATGGAGCGAAGGAAATAGGCAACGTTTTGGGCCTAAACCCTTCTTCAGACGTCAGATCCTGAGAGAGCCCACGGTCCCCTGCAGCTCCGGCCGTGACCTGTAGGTGGTGGTGTTGCTCCACGGACAGAACCTGAGAGAGCCCACGGTCCCCTACAGCACCGGCGTGACCTGCAGGTGGCGGTGTCGCTCCATGGACAGAGCCCACGGTCCCCTGCAGCACCGGCCGTGACCTGTAGGTGGTGGTGTCGCTCCACGGACAGAGCCTGAAAGAGCGCACTGTCCCCTGCAGCACCGGCCGTGACCTGCAGGTGGTGGTGTCGCTCCACAGACGGGAACAGCCAGTTGCAGAGGGACTGAGAGTCATATTGGATGTTCTCAGTCCAACATAGAGGCTTCCCGCACTCTCCATCGAGGAAACCAAGACACCTGGAACTGCAGGCGCTGGACTTAGTCTTTCCAAAGCCCCTCTCTTAGCTTTCGTCTGTAATGTCTAACGGACCCCTCCCCCGTCTGAGATTAGTTGGAAGTGGCCAGGACATTGAACACTGAACACTTGCAGCCAAATAACATGCATTGCCCGGAATGGCAGCGAGCGCAGTGGACACACGCGGTACTGCAGGGGGTCAGCAGCTTTACGTTAGTGACAACATTTTGAACTCGGAAGTGCTGCAGTTAAAATGGCTGCGAAAGACCAGGTCGAGAGTTGGACCGCGGAGGTAGTTTGTCCCATCTGCAAAGATTTCTTCACCAATCCGGTGGCGCTGAAGTGCGGACACAACTTCTGCAGCTCCTGCATCACACAGAGTTGGGACAGGGAGGGGAGAAACTCCTGCCCGGAATGTAGAGAGGAATCTACAGACCGCACCCTCAGGGTGAATCGGGCCTTGGTTAGACTGTCTGAGAAAGCTCGAACACTGAGCCTGAATCTCAAAGCGAAGAAAAGTAAACTTCAGTGCGAGGAACATCAGGAAGAACTGAAGCTGTTTTGTAAAACTGACAAGAAACTGATCTGTTTGATTTGTGCAACTGCGCGGGAACACAAGTCTCACAGCTTAACGCTGATAGAAGAAGCAATTGAATTCTACAAGGTAAAACCAAATCACTTTTGATCACATCTTTTTCTAATCTTTTCTTCCTTGTCTGACATTTTTATTCTCTGATCTGAAATCCAACCCCAGGAACAGGTGAAATCTTCCTTCGAATCTCTCACAGAAAAGGAATCGGAGATCCAGAAAATGGAGCAGAAACAGAAAGAGAGCATTTCTGGAGTTCAGGTGAGGCTTTATAATGTGGATTTAATGTTTTTGTGTAGATTTCATCCATGTGATGTGTGCAATAATTTGGCAACTCTATAGAGCTCAGTAGTCGAGGGCCAGAACTGTTGGGAGAGGTTGAGCAGCCAAGGATTTTACTCCCTGGAGCATAGCAGTCTGAAAAATGGCCTGTGGCATGTGTATAATATCATGAAACAAAATTATACATTGGATGGTCAGTCTTTTACCCCCAGTAGGGGGGTCGAGAATGTGGGGGTATATGTTTTAGGTGAGAGGGAAAGTATTTAAAACGGACATGAAGGACAACTTTGGTAGTGGGTACATGGAACGAGCTGCTAGATGAGGTAGTTGAGTCAGATACCGTAACAACATTTAAAAGATATTCAAACATTCGTGGAAAGAAAAGTTTTAGAACTGTCTTGGCCAAATGCCAACAGCTGTAAATAGCACAGATGGGGCGTTTTGGTCGGTATCTAACATCCTTTGCTGTTTGACTCTGTGAAGTCTGTCATTCTAAGTGGTGCTGCTATTTGCTAGTTCTGGGGACCTGGTTCTGTCCACTGAGGGTTAATGGGCACATGAAATGGAATAGGTTGCAGGGAATTGTACTGGGGAAATGGGAATGATGTGATTGTACATTACTTTCACCAAATATTTCAGAATTATCAAGACGAGCTCTTGAATTGCCAAGGTAATGAAACCTATGGATCAAATACATGTAAATGGGAATAGTGTAGAAACATACAGAGCCCAGCGTGGATATAGATAGATAGATAGATAGATATAATTTAATTGCCACACAACCAAGGTCGGTGGTATTTGGGTTGCCCATATGTTGGGCCGAATGGCGTATTTCACTCGAGTGACATAATATATTGATTCTCATCTGACAGGAAGAGTCACACAACCTTCAGTCACTGCTCACATCCCAGTTTGCAGAGCTGCACCAGATTCTCACTGTGAAAGAGCAGCGCTTACTCGGAGGTGTCCGGGAAGAAGAGGAGAAGATTATAAAAACTATGGAGAAAAATCTTCAAGAGATACAAGAGAATTTAAATTCCATTCAGATGGAACTCTCAAAGTTACGGGAACAGGCAAACCACAAGGACGGTGTAATATTTCTGAAGGTGAGGGGTTACACTACAGTTTAGCGAAGTGAAAGTGCACAGTCACAAAATGGCGGGTAAAATTTCTGAAATAAATGCTGCATTTACCAATAATTCAATACTGGGTCAATGTCCCGTCTGTTCCAACTACTCACCACATCCGACAATAATGCCCCAAATTCCAGGAATCCTCATGTATTTATCCCACTTCAAAAATTTATCTTTAATCTTGTCTTCAGGCCGCCCTGTGAGTTCCATGTTCTGTTTACTACATTTCTTGTGGAATTTATTAAAGACAACAAAACGTTTCAGGTTTTATTTTTCTTCTCCCCACAAGTAGAGATAATATTTCCATCCCTCACCCATTCAAATCTGCCACTGATCTTAAAATGTTCCATCCCATTATCTCTGACCTTCTACAGATAAAATCCCATGACCTGCCTGGTCTTACTCGTAAGTTGCATACTCGCAGTTATTTTCATTGACATTCCTAATGCTTTCCCCGTGTTCGATGTCTCCATGACAATATCCACTTTCTGTCTGTGTGACAGCGGCAAAGAGTTGGAAAATGGGAATTTTTAGAGGGTTTTTTTGTTGCAATTTGCTGAAATACCCGCTGTCGGGTTCATGACGATCCATCTCAGTCTATTGAGATTTGTGTTTTATTTATTTCAGGAGGAAGCTGGTCGTAACAGCAGGTAGGACATGCTTTTGACTGAAACAATGTTTGTTTTTATAGTACAGCTCAAAAAAACAGCTAATGCTCAGTTTATAACCAGCTGTTAAATATTTGCAGGGTTATTGATGAAACCAAAACAATGTTGGCGGTATATGTAGCGTTGCCCATTGAAAACTATGATCGCACCTTTTTCTACAACATGGCATTGAGAGAAACATCTGATATCATCAAACGAGGTAAAACTAATAACTTTTCCATTGTTCTTATTTAAGACATCTTTATGCAATACTTACATGTGAAGATTAATGGTATTGGTCGACTCTGGCGGACGTATCAGAGAGACAGAGAGCGAAGTGTATCAGAGACTGAGAGGAGATCTCAGTGAAACACAAATTCCTTACATGGCTCAGTGGGTTGGATGCAGCGAGGATGCATCCCCTGTCTGACACCCTCTCAGAATGTGGGCTGGACCATGTAGGACAAAGACAAGGAGACATTACTGCACGCAAAGACTGGGCGACCTTTGGATCGAGGGTGATGGAGGAACTGAAGGAAATTCACATTAGGCAGGAAATGGTGTTGGGTAAACTGATGGGAATGAAGGCTGATAAATCCCCAGGGCCTGATTGTCTGCATCCTAGGGTACTTAAGGAAGTGGCTCTAGAAATCGTGGATGCATTGGTGATCATTTTCCAATGTTCTTTGAGGATCAGTTCCTGTGGATTGGAGGGTAGCTAATGTTATCCCACTTTTTAAGAAAGGCGGGAGAGAGAAAACGGGGAATTATAGACCAGTTAGCCTGACATCGGTGGTGGGTAAGATGCTGGAGTCAATTATAAAAGATGATATAGCCGCATATTTGGATAGCAGTAACAGGATCGGTCCGAGTCAGCATGGATTTACGAAGGGGAAATCATGCTTGATTAATCTTCTGGAGTTTTTCAGGATATAACTAGGAAAATGGACAAGGGGGAGCCAGTGGATGTAGTGTACCTGGACTTTCAGAAAGCATTTGATAAGGTCCAACATAGGAGATTAGTGGGAAAAATTAGAGCACATGGTATTGGGGGTAGAGTGCTGACAGATAGAAAATTGGTTGGCAGACAGGAAACAAAGAGTAGGGATTAACGGGTCTCTTTCAGAATGGCAGGCAGTGACTAGTGGGGTACGGCAAGGCTCGGTGCTGGGACCACAGCTATTTACAATGTACATCAATGATTTAGATGAAGGGATTCAAAGTAACATTAGCAAATTTGCAGATGACACAAAGCTGGGTGGCAATGTGAACTATGAGGAGGATGCAGAGTGACTTGGACAGGTTGGGTGAGTGGGCAGATTCATTGCAGATGCAGTTTAATGTGGATAAATGTGAGGTTATCCACTTTGGTGGCAAAAACAGGAAGGCAGATTTTTATCTGAATTATGTCAAGTTAGGAAAAAGGGAAGTACAAAGACATCTGGGGGTCCTTGTTCATCAGTCACTGAACGTGGGCATGCAGGTAATGCAGGCAGTGAAGAAAGCGAATGGCATGTTGGCCTTTATAACAAGAGGAGTTGAGTACCGGAGCAAATAGGTCCTTCTGCAGTTGTACAGGGCCCTATTGAGACCACACCTGGAGTTTTGTGTGCAGTTTTGGTCTCCAAATTCGAGGAAAGACATTCTTGCTATTGAGGGAGTGCAGCGTAGGTTCGCAAGGTTAATTCCTATGATGGCAGGACTGTCATATGTTGATTGAATGGAGTGGCTGGGCTTGTATACTCTGGAATTTAGAAGGATGAGAGGAGATCTTATTGAAACATATAAAATTATTAAGGGATTGGACACACTAGAGGTAGGAAACATGTTCCCGATGTTGGAGCATTCCAGAACCAGGCGCACAGTTTAAGAATAAGGTGTAGGCCATTTAGAACAGAGATGAGGAGAAATTTTTTTACCCAGACACTTGTGAATCTGTGGAATTCTCTGCCTCAGAAGGCAGTGGAGGCCAATTCTCTGGGTGCTTTCAAGAGAGAATTAGATAAAGCTCTTAAAGATAGCGGAGTCAGGGGATATGGTGTGTAACGGCAATTTCTAAACTTTTCAATGTCCAATGTTTAATTACCGTTACTACTTGGGGATGTGGTGGAGACATAGTTTTTCCACTGACAGGTAGGAAAAACAGATCTTCCAGTTGTTGTTTCTTGATTAATTGGTCTTTTATTGAACTAATAGCAACCAAAGAAATAATTCATAACTTTTCTTCTCTTGCTAACTCCTGTGTGGCGTCTCGTGAACACGAATGTGAACGTGGACGTGGTAAAAACTGTTGTCCTCACCATCCCTCGAGGCAAACTAAGCTCTAAATCTCTGAGTGCGCTAGCCTCTCCAGATGTAGACACATCCCTCCATGTATCAAAACCCACCTACCAGCTTACATTCAAGATTCAAGAGAGATTATTGCCATATGTCCCAGATAGGACAATTAAATTCTTGCTCTGCTTCAGCACAACAGCATTATAGAAGGCATGAATACGGAACAGATCAGTGTGTCCATATACCATTGTATAAATATATACACACATGAATAGATAAAACAGATAAAGTGCAAATAAACAGGACTGGGCTATTAATATTCAGATTTTTGTTTGAGTTGAGTTCAATAGCCTGAAGGCTGTGGGGAAGATGCTGTTTCTGAACCTGAACGTTACAGTCTTCAGGCTCATGTACCTTCTACCTGAAGATTGCGGGGAGATGAGTGTGGTCAGATGGTGTGGGTCCTTGATGATGCTGCCAGCCTTTTTGAGGCAGCGACTGCGATAGATCCCCTCGATGGTAGGAAGGTCAGAGCCGATGATGGACTGGGCAGTGTTTACTACTTTTTGCAGTCTTTTCCGCTCCTGGGCGCTCAGGTTGCCGAACCAAGCCACGATGCAACCGGTCAGCATGCTCTCTACTGTGCACCTGTAGAAGTTAGAGAGAGTCCTCCTTGACATACCGACTCTCCGTAATCTTCTCAGGAAGTAGAGGTGCTGATGTGCTTTCTTTATGATTGTATCAGTGTTCTGGGACCAGAAGAGATCTTCAGAGATGTGCACGCCCAGGAATTTGAAGCTCTTGACCCTTTCCACCATCGACCCATTGATATAAACGGGACTGTGGGTCCCCATCCTACCTCTTCCAAAGTCCACAATCAGTTCCTTGGTTTTGCTGGTGTTGAGGGCCAGGTTATTGTGCTGGCACCATTTGGTCAGTCGGTCGATCTCTCTTCTATACTCTGACTTGTCCCCATCAGTGATACGTCCCACAGCAGTGGTGTCGTCAGCGAACATGATGATGGAGTTCGCACTATGACCAGCTACGCAGTCCTGAGTATAGAGTGAGTGAGGTAAGAATAAGAATTCCATACAGATAAGAACTAGAAATATCTAGACATGACTATAATCTATAGTAAGCATGCAGGTACAGCAGGCAGTGAAGAAAGCAAATGGCATGTTGGCCTTCAAAACAAGAGGAGTTGAGAACAGGCGCAAAGAGGTCCTTCTGCAGTTGTACAGGGCCCTAGTGAGACCACACCTAGAATACTGTGTGCAGTTTTGATCCCCTAGTTTGAGAAAGGACATTCTTGCTATTGAGGGAGTGCAGCGTAGGTTTACAAGGTTAATACCCAGGATGACAGGACTGTCATATGCTGAGAGAATGGAGCGGCTGGGCTTCTATACTCTGGAGTTTAGACGGATGAGAGGGGATCTTATTGAAACATATAAAATTATTAAGAGATTGGGCACGCTAGACGCAGGAAACATGTTCCCGATGTTGGGGGAGTCCAGAACCAGGGGCCACAGTTTAAGAATAAGGGGTAGACCATTTAGTTCGGAGACGAGGAGAAACTTTTTCACCCAGAGAGTTGCGAATCTGGAATTCTCTGCCTCAGAAGGCAGTGGAGGCCAATTCTCTGGGTGCTTTCAAGAGAGAGTTAGATAGAGCTCTTAAAGTCGGGGGATATGGTGCGTAACGGCAATTTCTAAACTTTTCAATGTCTAACTTTTAATTACTGTTACTATTCTGGGATGTGGTGGAGATATAGTTAATACACTGACAGGTAGGAAAAACAAATCTTCCAGTTGTTTCTTTGATTAATTGGTCTTTTATTGAAGTTATACCAAACAAAGAAATAATTCATAACTCTTCTGTGTGGCTTCTCGTGAAAATGAACGTGGACGTGGATGTGGTAAAAACTTGTCCTCACCATCCCTCGAGGCAAATTAACTCTAAATCTCTGAGTCTACGCTAGCCTCTCCAGATGTAGACACATCCTTTTACCTATCAAAACCCACCTACCAGCGTACATACAGATAAGAACTAGAAATATCTGGACATTACTATGATATACTAACTTGAGCATAAGTGGCTCCCCTACATACCGACCCCTAATTGTTCTACGTCTATAACGAAGCAATTACCAATAGACATTAATAGGAGCTATAAGCTTAATGTACATCAAAAAACAATGAAATATGCACTATATGTTAACATTCAGACTTCTTTGGCGATTCTTCTATCTTCGCCTTCTAGAAGCAGACATCAAGTCAAGTTTATTCGTCACATACACATACGAGATGTGCAGTGAAATGAAAAGTGGCAATGCCGGACTTTGTGCAAAAAGACAAACAAACTACAAACAGAATGGAACAGAATCCCATATTCTTTTACATATTAAATATTGTGGGAGGAAGGAAAAAGGGAAAAGGACCAATCTTGGTTATTGGTCTTACCAAGACGTTGTTCTTAGTCTGAGGTCATACAGTACGCACCAAGCCTTTAACATCTGGCATGATCTCCAGTATTCTGCCCATCAACCAAGAACCTCGTGGTGCAGTTGAATCAACCACCAAAACGATATCACCTGGAATAAAATTTATCCTAACCCTTGACCATCATTGTCGTTCTTGGATTAGCGGCAAGTATTCTTGTTTCCAAAAAAGATCTGTCATATTTTGTTCCTGTCTCTATCGTCATCTAAAATACAAATCTTCTTTCACAAAGTGCCCAGGTGGTAGCATTGAATTGGTCTTCAATAGAAGAAGATGATTCAGTGTAAGTGCTTCCAGGTCACTAGGATCAACAGAACTCATGGTAATGGGTCGATCACTTAAGATTGCTTCAATTTCACAAAATAACGTTTGCAATTCTTCATTGTCCAGAACTTGTTGTTTAAGAACAGAACGTAGCACATTTGCAACAATGCGGACCAATCGTTCCCAAACACTGCCGTGGTGGGATCCCCCAGGGGGATTAAAATTCCATGGTATCCGTTGCTAGAGCATAGCACACTGGATTTTATCCTGATTTAAGCCTTTAACCGCTTCTCTCAACTCTCTGTCCACTCCAACAAAATCGTACCATTATCTGATTTTAATGATGAAACTTGACCTCGTCGACAGATGAATCTTCGTAATGCAAGAATGCAGGAGTCTGTGTCAAGTGTAGATGCAACTTCAAGATGTACCATGCAAGTGAAAATGACTCCATACTTTTTCACAAGACTTCGTCCTCTCTTGACTTCTATAGGACCGAAGTAATCTGCTCCTACATCTGTAAATGGAGGTTTATCAGGTAAAATCCTTTCCAGAGGTAAGTCTGCCATTATTTGTTCTCCAACTTTTCCACGCTGTCGTCTGCACACAGTAAATTTTTTAATTATCTTTCTTGCAGCGGAGTTAGCTTTGATAATCCAATATTTCTTACGAAGTTGCGACAGCAACTCTATGTCCAATCTGTTCATGAATATGTTGTAACAGTAGTGTTGAAATGTGAAAGCCCTTCGAGAGAATAATAGGATGCTTAGCCTTTTCAGGCATGGCTATTCCACTCAGGCGACCACCTACTCTCAGAAATCCTTCTTCCAGTACCGGATCAACCTTGCACAAGTGACTGCTTCTTTTGTACACCAGCTTCTAACGTCTATAACTCTTCCTTGTATCTTTGTCTTTGACAGAAAGAGATAATTGCGTTTCCTGCTTTGAGAAGATCATCAGGGCGTAAACACTGTACGCGGTACGCGTCTTAAAGACTCGCATCTTTTCTTCAACCTTTTCCTTTTGTTTACCAGGATCCTTTTCAAATATACCTTCAGTAATCTTTCTTTTTTGAGCCAACAGCAAGAACCTTGTCCTGGCTTTAAGAAACCAAGTCACCACAGACCTCGGCTTATTCCGCGATGAGAAATGGGTAATTAAATTGTTTATCATTAACAATAACATTCATTGTGATGTTTTGCTGATTTCCAGATCATTAGTAGATATTTCAGATTCCAATTTAAACATTGGCCATTCATGCACCGGTCTACTTTGAATTCTGATATCTTGTCGAGATCTGCTAACCACTCTGTCCATCGCTGAGAAAAGGTTTGCGTTATATTCTCGTCCCATCCAAGTTTTTCTTACAAAGCTCCTGCATAATTAACTTGGCTAGCAGAGTAAATGGTGCAAGAAATCCCAAAATCCCGTCTTGCACATGGTCGTTGCTGAATCGAGATTCTAAATTTGAACACATCCGTTTCAACACACCAGTGAAATCCCAGTGCTCTTTCCATAGGCAGATTGTCTTTGTCCAAATCCAACTTCCTGGTCTCTTTGCCTCTGTTGTCTGGTGAAATGATTTCCAATACAGCACAGCTGTTGCTGATCCACTTTGATAGCATGAATCCTCCCTTCTGGCAGAGGGAAGTCAGGTGTACGACCATTTGAATTGCCTTTTGATCGGAAGACATAGATTTTAAACAATCATCCACATAGAAGTTGTTCTTTACTGTGTTTATCACTTCTTCTGGAAAGTGAGCTTCATTGTCTTCAGCGGTCCTCCTTAATGCAAAGTTTGCCCAACTTGCTGATGACACTACTCCAAAGAGATGTACCTTCATCCGATATTCAACAAGATCTTGCGGTGCATCCCCATCAGGCCACCACAGGAATCGGAAATAGTCATTTATGCCTTTCTGATACTTCAACTTGATGAAACATTGATGAAACATCAGCCATCAAAGCAACTGGTTCCTGTGTAAATCTGATGAGAACTCCAATCTCAAGAAGAAGAAGAAGAACTCCAATGAGTGAATTAGTACGGTCTGCATCCTGCGGCAGTTGGCAGTTAAATTATGTTCCTTTGAAGACTGCTGCACAGTCAAATACCACCCTCAAGGCCCTTTCTTTGAGTGTTACACCCCATGGTGTGGGAAAGCTCCAGAGTCAAGTCAAGAGGGTTTTATTGTCGTATGTCCCAGATGGGACAATGGTGGCACTGCGGTAGAATTGCTGCCTTACAGCAAAATGCAGCGCCAGGTTCAATCCCGACTACGGGTGCTGTCTGTATAGAGTTTGTACGTTCTCCCTGTGATCTGCGTGGGTTTTCTCAGAGATCTTCGGTTTCCTCCCACACTCCAAAGACTTACAGGTTTGTAGGTTAATTGGCTTGATAAAAAAAAAAAAAATTGTCCAAGTTGGCGATATGCAGAGTACTGCCCTGCCGACTACAACATTCAGAAGCTTCAGAATAAAATTCTTACTTGCTGCAGCACAACAGAATATGTGAATATGTTAACATAGTACATAATGGAGGAAGAAAAAAAAGTTAAACAAATGACAAATATAGTGTAGTAATAATAGTCTTTTGCAGTTCAGAGCTCAGAGCTTATTTGTTGTTGTGCCTGATGGCTGTTGGGAAGAAGCTGTTCCTGAACCTGGACGTTACAGTGTTCAGGCTCCTGTACCTTCTTCCAGGTGCCAATAGTGAAATGAGTGTGTGGCCAGGATGGTGTGGGTCTTTGATGATGTAGGCTGCCTTTTTGAGGCAGCGACTATGATAGATTCCTTCAACGGTGGGCAGGTCAAAGCCGATGGACTGTGCAGTGCTCACAACTTTTTGTAGAACTCTTCCGTTCCTGGACGTTCAAGTTGCCGAACCAGGCCACGATGCAACCAGTCGGTATGCTCTCCATCACTTCGATTCGGCTGGTCTGTTGGTACTATTTCAGCATAACCATTGTCAATCATTTCTTTTAGGAAAGATGTATATTCATCATGAAATTTCGTATTCTTGCCAAACTTGCGTTTCGGATTCTGAATGTGCTGCTCGGCAATGCAACGGTTATTCGGCAGACTAACACTTTCTTGTTTGAAAGGTAAGTCCAGACAATAGCGTCCGTCTATCATCTTTACTGAGTACTTCACAATATCCAAGAACTTCGCTTCTTCTCTGGACATTTCTTCTGATTCTTTGCTGGTTCTTTCATTAAAGTCGTGACTGTATTTCTTGATCAATAACTCCTCTGTTCACAATTGATATTCGATTAGCAGAAGCAGCAGGGTAGCTATTCTTATTCCTGCTTTTGTTGTTCCTTCTCAAGGGGCCATAGATAACCCATCCATGGAGGGTCTTCACAGTAAATGGTCCATCCCCTTGACTACAAACAAACTCTCTGTGTTCCAATACCTTTGAAGCATTTGTTACGATAAGTACGTGGATGCCAGATTGTATTTTAGGAATCTTGATATTTTGCAAGGCCATTTTTTCAGATTTGCTTGTTTGGGTATGTTTAGATGAGAAACAGACATGGTCTTGTGAGTAAACACATCAGATAGTGGTATAAAATAATTTTTGGCCAGACAAGATTTATAAACTTGTAGCAAGATGACTATCGCAGCATTTCTCTTCATTTATAGTACGCAAGAGAATCTTAGTCTTCAGTTACTGCTAACTTCATATCTGGTTCCAGCTGTTTCTTCTCTCTACTTAACTGCCTTCTTTGTTCCTCAGTCTCTTTCTTCATCTGTTCCACATGTTCCTCAGCCTCCCTCTTCATCTATTCCTCCTCTCTTAGGATGAGAGGGGATCTTATTGAAACATATAAGATTGTTAAGGGTTTGGACACGCTAGAGGCAGGAAACATGTTCCCGATGTTGGGGGAGTCCAGAACCAGGGGCCACAGATTAAGAATAAGGGGTCAGCCATTTAGAACAGAGATGAAGAAACACTTTTTCTCACAGAGAGTTGTGAGTCTGTGGAATTCTCTGCCTCAGAGGGCAGTGGAGGACGGTTCTCTGGATACTTTCAAGAGAGAGCTAGATAGGGCTCTTAAAGATAGCGGGGTCAGGGGATATGGGGAGAAGGCAGGAACGGGGTATTGATTGGGGATAATCAGCCATGATCACATTGAATGGCGGAGCTGGCTCGAAGGGCTGAATGGCCTACTCCTGCACCTATTGTATATTAACTATTCCACATGTGCCTCAGCCTCTCTCTTCATCCGGAAGCGGCTCGCCTGCAGTCCGTTCGTTTTTACTTTTTTTGTGTTGTTCTTTTCGTTTTGTCTAGTTACGTTTTTGGTTTTTAGGTTGTGTTTATGTGGGGGGGGGGGGTGGGGGGTTGAAACGGGGCTTGCTGTCTCTCCCTTCGGGGGAATGCAACTTTTTTGTCGTATCCCCCTTCTCTGCCTCCGTCTGCGCTGAGGCCTAATGGCGGAGCTGGCGACCTCGAGACTCCGGAGGCAGAGCCAGTCAGGACTTGCCCTGGGCTCGCTCCCGTGAGGGCGGTCCGGCTCGGGGCTGGAACGGCGCTCCCGTGAGGGGCTGTGATGCTCCCGTGAGGGCGGCCTGGCGCGGGGCTGAGACTCTCCCGTGAGGGGCTGTGGCGCTCCCGTCGGGGCGGCCCAGCCCGAGGGTGGAATGGCGCTCCCGTCGGAGCGGCCCAGCTCGAGGGAGGTACGGCGCTCCCGTCGGAGCGGCCCAGCCCGAGGGTGGAATGGCGCTCCCGTCGGAGCGGCCCAGCTCGAGGGTGGAATGGTGCTCCCGTCGGGGTGGAATGGCGCTCCCGTCGGAGCGGCCCAGCTCGAGGGAGGTACGGCGCTCCCGTCGGGGCGGCCCAGCCCAAGGGTGGAACGGCGCCCCCGTCGGAGCGGCCCAGCTCGAGGGTGGAATGGCGCTCCCTTCGGGGCGGCCCAGCTCGAGGGAGGTACGGCGCTCCCGTCGGGGCGGCCCAGCCCGAGGGTGGAATGGCGCTCCCGTCGGAGCGGCCCAGCTCGAGGGAGGTACGGCGCTCCCGTCGGGGCGGCCCAGCCCAAGGGTGGAACGGCGCTCCCGTCGGAGCGGCCCAGCTCGAGGGTGGAATGGTGCTCCCGTCGGAGCGGCCCAGCTCGAGGGTGGAATGGCGCTCCCGGCGGAGCAGCCCAGCTCGAGGGAGGTACGGCGCTCTCGTCGGAGCGGCCCAGCTCGAGGGTGGAACGGCACTCACGTGAGGGCGATCCAGCTCGGGGCTGGAACGGTGCTCCGGTGGCTGGGACGGCGTTCTGGCGGCGGTGACCTGAGACCGGGGTTCAGCAGCGGCTGCGTCCGCTGGACTGGAGGGCGGCAGCTTCGACCACCCCGGGCTGTTTGAGCCGGCCCGTTTGCGGGGTTCGGTGAGCCGCGGGACTGTCTGTGCCATCGCCCGGTGGGGTATCGCCTCAACGCAGAGGGAGAAGAGGAGGGAAGAGACTGCAGCCCTAAGATTTTTGCCTCCACCACAGTGAGGAGGTGCTTGGAGGACTCACTGTGGTGGATGTTAATTTGTGTTTATTGTTGTTTATTATTGTATTATTGTATGTATGACTGCAGGCACGAAATTTTGTTCAGACCGTAAGGTCTGAATGACAATAAATGCAATTCTATTCTATTCTATTCTATTCCATTTTATTCTGTTTCCTCCTCTCCTCAACTGTTCTTCCTGTGCTTAAATCTTGTGCTTTTTCTCCAAGGCGGCAGCTTGTAGCGAAAGAGGAGCCATAACTGCTTCAGCTTCCATACAAGCAGAGACCCTTGTGGCTGAAGTGGCCACAGAACCAGATTTATGATCTTCGTATTGAGACATTTGAAATATTATTTACAGTCTAATCTCTTCTGTAGTCGCAACACTTTGTTGTATCACACTTCCTCCACTTTTCTCATCAAGATACACGAGTTCCCTGTAGTTTTCAATTAACTCGTTAACATATCGTGTTTTAATGCCACTTGCCCTTTCTCACTGAGCTTGATGCTTCTCTTTTCATATCTTCTCGACTCCTGCTGTTCATCGCCCTCCTGTGGCTTTTCTTCATACTTACCTGCTTGAAGATCCATAATAAATGTATCTTTTATCAGAGTGTTCTTTAAACATTCGCAGGAATCCAAAACATCAGAATATTCGAGCTCCTGGAATTCCTCTGCCAGTATTTATGGTTAACAATCGCTGGGTACAGCACGCCGTATCTTCTAAGAATTTAAAACTTCATTTTTGTTTAAAAACATCGGCTAAAGTTTGAGATTATCAGGGTCACCGCCTGTTCAGCGCTAGCAGCTTGTCTTTAAACTACAGTACACAATCTTCAGGCTGCTTTCGGTGATATTACTGCAGCTCAAACATAAAGCTTGTAAGTCTCAATGGAAGGTAGACAAAAATGCTGGAGAAACTCAGCAGGTGAGGCAGCATCCATGAAGCGAAGGAAATAGGCAAAGTTTTGGGCCGAAACCTTTCCTCAGACTGATGTGAGGGTGGGGGGGTGGGCCTTAAAGAAAGTTGGCTATCAAATACGACATGTAGCCGATCTACTCACGGTACCCAATTACAAAGTCTTCAATGTTCGTTCAAGAGTCAAGAGTTTTATTGTCATGTTTCCCAGATAAGACAATGAAATTCTTGCTTGCTGCAGCACAACAGAATATTGAAAGCATAAGACCATATATATATATATATATACACATAAATAAACAGATAAAGTACACTAGACTGTTATAATCCAGGTGTAGACAGTGTCGATTAACCTGCGACTGGCAGATTCTTGGTTCCAGGATTTCAAGCTCTAATCTCACTCATAGAGATTCAGCTTCCTTCTTCAGTTCCAATCGTAGAATGCGTTTATTACTCTAATGTAACGGTAATTTCGAAACTTATCAACGTCCAACTTTTATTTACCGTTACTACTCGGGGATGTGGTGGAGATATAGTTTATGCACTGACAGATAGCAAAAACGAATCTTCCAGTCGCTGTTTCTTGATTAATTGGTCTTTTATTGAAGTGATACAAAACAAAGAAATAATTCACAACTTTTCATTCTTACTAACTGTTTCTTCCGTTTGGCATCTTGTCAATGTGGACGTGTTGAAACCTGTTGTCCTCACCATCCCTCGAGGCAAACTAAATTCTAAATCTCTGAGTCTGCGCTTCCCTCTCCAGATAGACACATCCCACTACGTATCAAAATCCACCTACCAGCTAACATACAGATAAGAACTAGAAATATCTAGACATGACTATAATATACTGACTTAAGCATAAATGGCTCTGACATGATGAGAAGGCAGGAACGAGGTACTGAATGTGGTTAATCAGCCATGTTCACTGGCTCGAAGAGCTAATTGGCCGACTCCTGTGTCTATTGTATTAACAACTCTTTGTGTGAAGAAAACTGCGTCCTCCAGTTTTGATATCCCTGCATAACAATAAGGTTTCGATGAGCTAGCCTATATCCTGCTGCAGACTTTGACAGACTTCCATGCTATCAACAACATTACCCGTTTTCGATAAACTCAGTATTCACACCTCCTACATTCACATCCAAGCCATGAAAACATAAAATAAACAGCAAAGGTTGCAACACCGATCTCTGCTGCACACCACCAGTCACAGACCTACAGGCAGAAAAATCATCCTTCTATCTCCAACCACCAAGCCAATTGTGGGTCCATTTTACCAACTTGTCTTGGATCCCACCAGCCTTACATGCGAAACATTGTCAAGTCCCTCAGTGAGGTTCATATATTGCTTCATAATGAGATCAGAGTGTTCTTGGTTGTACAGATGCATCAAATCCATCTTCCACTAAAGAAAGCAAGTAAACAGTAGCAGATTGCCTCGCCTGTCCAGTCCACTCCCGTTCAGTATGATCACGGCAATTCCACCCCATATCCCTACATCCTCTTTAACCACCTCTAATTACCACTCACCTCCGTCTCCTCATCTTCCAATTAGCCTCTCCCTCGACATCTACTGGCAAGATATTTGAATATCCGCCTTATTTCTCCATCTCCATCCGCAATCTCTCGTTCATCCTCACTTTCCGCATTTGTTTCCTGCACTTCTCGATAACCCGCGGAATTTCCCCTCTCCAGCCCAGTTATAAACTCCCGTAAAGATGTCTGTTGTCTATCCGATGTGGTTGGGGTGAAAACCCGGGCAAGGTTTCAGTTGTCCGCCCGCCTGTGCCTGAGGCCGAGCGGCTTCTCCCCCGGTCCCGGGGCCGCCCTGCCCGAGTCTCCTCCCGAACCCCCATGAACACTTTGATTCTCTGCTTCTCTCCCCAGTCTCCGTCACCCTGGATGTGGAAACAGCGGGTCCGCTGCTCGAGGTGTCTGAGGATCGGAAGAGGGTGAGATGTACCCGGACCGAGACCCGGAGGAGTCTTCCTGACACCGGGAAGAGGTTTACAGACAGTACGTGTGTGCTAGGATCGGAGGGATTCACATCAGGGAGACATTACTGGGAGGTGGAGGTGGCGGGGAGTGAGTGGTGGAGTCTGGGAGTCGCCGCAGAGTCTGTGGAGAGGAAGAGACGGGTCACACTGACCCCGGAGACTGGTGTCTGGAGCATCGGGCGGTTGGATGACGAGTTTGATGCAGTCACATCCCGTCTCCCCGCCCGTCCCATTCCCAGGAGGGTGGGAGTTTATCTCAGTTATGAGTCTGGGACTGTTTCATTTTACGACGTGGACACCAGGTCCCATCTCCACACCTTCACTGGGAATAAATTCACGGAGAAACTTTATCCTTTCTTCGAGCCTTTGGGTGAAGACCTGTGGCTGAGAATCTGCTCCGGTTCCGCTCCGTGCGTGTAAAAGGGTTGGGTTCCAGTGAGTGCGGAAATAAAACCAGGAGGAATGTAAATGTGGGAAAAGTGAAATAAACACCAACTGAAATCAGAGCTGTCGATCCGTTCATTTCAACGCGTTAACGGAACGGAACAGAAACACTTTCTTTGGTCGGAATTTGCCCTGACCCTGTCAATTCTGCTGCACATTAAAACATTTTCTGTTGTTAGTTTTGTTGAAGTCCTGAGTTCATGGATACACAAAAGTTTGCATAGAAACATAGAAATTAGGTGCAGGAGTAGGCCATTCGGCCCTTCGAGCCTGCACCGCCATTCAATATGATCATGGCTGATCATCCAACTCAGTATCCCGTACCTGCCTTCTCTCCATACCCTCTGATCCCCTTAGCCACAAGGGCCACATCTAACTCCCTCTTAAATATAGCCAATGAACTGGCCTCGACTACCCTCTGTGGCAGGGAGTTCCAGAGATTCACCACTCTCTGTGTGAAAAAAGTTCTTCTCATCTCGGTTTTAAAGGATTTCCCCCTTATCCTTAAGCTGTGACCCCTTGTCCTGGACTTCCCCAACATCGGGAGCAATCTTCCTGCATCTAGCCTGTCCAACCCCTTAAGAATTTTGTAAGTTTCTATAAGATCCCGTCTCAATCTCCTAAATTCTAGAGAGTATAAACCAAGTCTATCCAGTCTTTCTTCATAAGACAGTCCTGACATCCCAGGAATCAGTCTGGTGAACCTTCTCTGCACTCCCTCTATGGCAATAATGTCCTTCCTCAGATTTGGAGACCAAAACTGTACGCAATACTCCAGGTGTTGTCTCACCAAGACCCTGTACAACTGCAGTAGAACCTCCCTGCTCCTATACTCTATTCCTTTTGCTATGAAAGCTAACATACCATTCGCTTTCTTCACTGCCTGCTGCACCTGCATGCCCACTTTCAATGACTGGTGTACCATGACACCCAGGTCTCGCTGCATCTCCCCTTTTCCTAGTCGGCCACCATTTAGATAATAGTCTGCTTTCCCGTTTTTGCCACCAAAATGGATAACCTCACATTTATCCACATTATACTGCATCTGCCAAACATTTGCCCACTCACCCAGCCTATCCAAGTCACCTTGCAGTCTCCTAGCATCCTCCTCACAGCTAACACTGCCCCCCAGCTTAGTGTCATCCGCAAACTTGGAGATATTGCCTTCAATTCCCTCATCCAGATCATTAATATATATTGTAAATAGCTGGGGTCCCAGCACTGAGCCTTGCAGGTACCCCACTAGTCACTGCCTGCCATTGTGAAAAGGACCCGTTTACTCCTACTCTTTGCTTCCTGTTTGCCAGCCAGTTCTCTATCCACATCAATACTGAACCCCCAATGCCGTGTGCTTTAAGTTTGTAAACTAATCTCTTATGTGGGACCTTGTCGAAAGCCTTCTGGAAGTCCAGATACACCACATCCACTGGTTCTCCCCTATCCACGCTACTAGTTACATCCTCGAAAAATTCTATAAGATTCGTCAGACATGATTTACCTTTTGTAAATCCATGCTGACTTTGTCCAATGAGTTCACCACTTTCCAAATGTGCTGCTATCCCATCTTTAATAACTGACTCTAGCAGTTTCCCCACTACCGATGTTAGACTAACTGGTCTGTAATTCCCCGTTTTCTCTCTCCCTCCCTTCTTAAAAAGTGGGGTTACGTTTGCTACCCGCCAATCCTCAGGAACTACTCCAGAATCTAAAGAGTTTTGAAAGATTATTACTAATGCATCCACTATTTCTGGAGCTACTTCCTTAAGTACTCTGGGATGCAGCCTATCTGGCCCTGGGGATTTATCGGCCTTTAATCCATTTAATTTACCCAACACCACTTCCCGGCTAACCTGGATTTCACTCAATTCCTCCAACTTCTTTGACCCGCGGTCCCCTGCTATTTCCGGCAGATTATTTATGTCTTCCTTAGTGAAGACGGAACCAAAGTAGTTATTCAATTGGTCCGCCATATCCTTGTTCCCCATGATCAACTCACCCGTTTCTGACTGCAAGGGACCTACATTTGTTTTAACTAATCTCTTTTCACATATCTATAAAAACTTTTGCAGTCAGTTTTTATGTTCCCTGCCAGTTTTCTTTCATAATCTATTTTTCCTTTCCTAATTAAGCCCTTTGTCCTTCTCTGCTGGTCTATGAATTTCTCCCAGTCCTCCGGTATGCTGCTTTTTCTGGCTAATTTGTACGCATCATCCTTCGCTTTGATACTATCCCTGATTTCCCTTGTTATCCACGGATGCACTACCTTCCCTGATTTATTCTTTTGCCAAACTGGGATGAACAATTTTTGTAGTTCATCCATGCAGTCTTTAAATGTCTTCCATTGCATATCCACCGTCAACCCTTTTAGAATTAATTGCCAGTCAATCTTGGCCAATTCACGTCTCATACCCTCAAAGTTACCTTTCTTTAAGTTCAGAACCATTGTTTCTGAATTAACAATGTCACTCTCCATCCTAATGAAGAACTCAACCATATTATGGTCACTCTTGCCCAAGGGGGCACGTACAACAAGACTGCAAACTAACCCTTCCTCATTACTCAATACCCAGTCTAAAATAGCCTGCTCTCTCGTTGGTTCCTCTACATGTTGATTTAGATAACTATCCCGCATACATTCCAAAAAATCCTCTTCCTCAGCACCCCTGCCAATTTGATTCACCCAATCTATATGTAGATTGAAGTCACCCATTATAACGGTTTTGCCTTTGTCGCACGCATTTCTAATTTCCTGTTTGATACCATCTCCAACTTCACTACTACTGTTAGGTGGCCTGTACACAACACCCACCAGCGTTTTCTGCCCCTTAGTGTTTCGCAGCTCTACCCATACCGATTCCACATCCTGCAAACTAATGTCCTTCCTTTCCATTGCGTTAATCTCCTCTCTAAAACATTTTCTGTTGTTAGTTTTGTTGAAGTCCTGAGTTCATGGATACACAAAAGTTTGCAGATGCTGGTATCTTCAATCCTGCATCATTTCGTCATGATTCTGGGTCTAGGCTCTTGACTTATTTTCCACAAATGCCTCTTTATCCTTTTAATTCTACCAGATGTTTATTCCTCACTCCTGCATTGAGGGAGCCTCCACTATTCCACCTCATGCATGTCAGGAAGATCAGTTCATTGCATTGCTGCCTTCAGCCATCAGGTACTACCTCCTGCACCTATGCAGAACTCACTGACTTCATCCATTTCACTACTAACTTCCATCCGGCACTCAAATTCACCGGGACCATTCCTGACATCTCCCTACAGTTTCTGGACCTCACTATCTCAATCGCAGGTAACAGACTACTGACCAACATCTACTATAAACCCACTGATTCCCATGGCTTCTTCCCACCCTGCTTCCTGTAGGACTCCCAATTCCTCCGTCTACGCCGCATCTGCACCCAGGATGAGGTGTTCCAAACCAGGGCATCGGATATGTTCTCATTCTTTAGGGAACGGGGGTTCCCCTCTTCGACTATAGATGAGGCTCTCACCAGGGTCTCTTCTATACACCGTAACTCTGCTCTCACCCCCCACACATAACAAGGGCAGAGTCCCCCCCCTTGCCCTCACCTTCCACCCTACCAGCCATCACATACAACAGATAATCGTCCGACATTTTCGCCACCTCCAACGGATCCCACCACTGGCCACATGTTCCCATCTCCCCTTTCGGCTTTCCGCAGAGACCGCTCCCTCGGTAACTCCCTGGTCAATTCGTCCCTTCCCACCCAAACCACACCCTGCCCTGGTACTTTCCCTTGCAATTGCAGGAAATGCTCCACTTGTCGCTTTACCTCCCCCCTTGACTTCATTCAAGGACCCAAGCTGTCTTTCCAGATGCGGCAGAGGTTCACCTGCACCTCCTCCAACCTCATCTATTGCATCCACTGCTCTAGGTGTCAGCTGCTCTACATCAGTGAGACCAAGCGTAGGCTTGGTGATCGTTTCTCCCAACACCTCTGCTCAGTTCGTAATAACCAACCTGATCTCCTGGTGGCTCAGCACTTCAACTCCCCCTCCCATTCCCAATCCGACCTTTCTGTCCTGGGCCTCCTCCATGGCCAGAGCGAGTCCCACCGTAAATTGGAGGAGCAGCAAATCAATTTTCGCTTGGGTAGTTTACACTCCAGTGGTATGAACATTGACTCATATAGTCCTTGCTTTCTCCCTCTTTCCCCTCCCCAGCTCTCCCACAGCCCACTGCCTCCGCCTCTTCCTTTCTTCTTCTCACCCCTCCCCACCCTCACATAAGTCTGAAGAAGGGTCTCGACCCGAAATTCCTTTTCTCCAGAGATGCTGTCTGACTCAGCTGTGTGTGTCTTCGGTGGGCCGAAAGGCCTATCTACACCAAACCATGTTCTGTTAATCGCAAGCAGAACTACTTGCACATTTTGGTTATGGCCACTAAATGGCAGCAACGTCACGTGGTGCGCCAAAGACCACTTTGACAATCCGTCTCCGCCGCATCGGTGCTCTCGATGAGGTGTGTAGGAAGGAAATGCAGATGCTGGTTTAAACCGAGGATAGACACGAAAAGCTGGAGTTACTCAGCGGCATCTCTGGAGAGAAGGAATGGGTGACGTTTCTTCAGACTGGTTAGGGATCTCAGAGGGGGAACAGCGAGAGGTCTTCTACTTCAAGACATCGGAGGTGTCCTCTTTCTTCAGGAAACAGGGCTTCAACTCCACTGCAATTGATGGTGCCCTCACTTGTATCTCCACCACTATCTGTACTCAGATCTCACCTCCCTCCCCTCCAGAGAGAATAAGCGTAGAGATCCCTGGTCTTCATCTTTCACCCCATCATCCCATCCCCAGGCGCTTTCCCCTACAACCCACCAGGGGAGGCGCCACTCTGTCCCTACACCTCGACCCTCACCACCATTCAGGAACACAAATAGCCCTTTCATGGGAGGCAGAGATTCACTTGCATCTCCTCTATCCTCGTCTATGGCACTCGGTTCTGTCGATGTGGCCTCCTTTACATCTAAACGCCTCTACTTCCTCAGAAGACCGAGGAAGTTTGGCATGTCTGAAACTTAGAAGAATTACGAGTCCGCTGTGCCAGAGTGAATGAATTGGTGTTGATGTTGATCGGACGAGGACAGTATAGGTCTTACTGAGGATGTGTAAATGGGAGCAGGGAATGAAATTGGAAAAAATAATTCGAGAGGAAAATAACGCAGAATTCACTGAACTTCTCGCAACTTTGTCGGCGCCAGAAACGTGGTGACTCTCTCTGTACTGCCTGTATGATGTCTGTATTTTACCGGATTACGTGCAAAAACAACGAATTTCACCGTCCCTTGGTACATGTGACAATAGAGTATAATTGAATCATTGAGTTGAATTCAAGTTTGCACATGAGACTGTTAAATAAAATAACAATGTTTGCTATAGAACGAATATTATTGTGCAGCCTAATATAATGAACAATTCACGATAGGAAACACGGATGTATTTCGTTTAAGGGAATGAAATTTACCCGAAGCTGCTTTCAAATTACATCGGCTTTCTGGTCAGGGATGTGATTGACGGGTTGAACGCCGCCTCCCCTGCAGTTCAGCACAAAGATACGAGAGGAGCTCCGCTATAGGATCTTTGAGCGAAAGAAGGCTCTGCGGTGCAGCGAAAGGGAGCAATAGGATCTTTGAAAGGGAGTGCGTTTTAAACCAGGAAGAGGAGGAGTTAAAATGGCTTCGAACGACCAGATCGGGAATTGGACGGCGGAGATAATTTGTCCCATCTGCCTGGATTTCTTCACCGATCCGGTTATATTGGAGTGCGGGCACAACTTCTGCCGCTCCTGTGTCACACAGAGTTGGGACAGGGAGGGGAGAAACTCCTGCCCGGAATGTAGAGAGGAGTTTACAGACCGCACCCTCAGGGTGAATCGGCCCTTGGCGAGTCTGTCTGAGAGAGCTCGAACACTGAGCCTGATTCGGACAGAAAAGGCAAGTAAGCTTCAGTGCGAGGATCATCAGGAAGAACTGAAGCTGTTTTGTGAAACTGACAAGAAGCTGATCTGTGTGATTTGTACAGCTGGGCGGGAACACAAGTCTCACAGCTTCACGCTGATAGCAGAAGCTGCAGAATTCTACAAGGTAGGCCCCGACCACGGGTGAACATGAGGAAGGGGACTAAACGTTGATTCCGCTGTGGGGGATGTTTTATGTTAAATTCTATAGTGTTGTGTTTATCTTATTTGTGGGCTGTATGGTAACTCAAATTCACTGCACCAATTGGTGTATGTGACAAAAAATGTCCTTTGTCCTTTGGTGAAGCAAATCGATGTTGATTGCTGCAGCATTGTTTAATTCCTTTTTTTTTATTGTCTAACACTTTTAGTCTCTGATTTTCAAACATAATCCCAGGATCAGGTGAAAGCTTCCTTCCAGTCTCTCACAAAAAAGGAATTGGGGATCCAGCAAATGGAGCAGCAACAGAAAAGGAAGATTTCAGGAGTTCTGGTGAGGTTTTCCAGTTTCGATTTCCTGATCTTTTGTAGATTTGATCCCTGTGATGTGTGTAATAAAAAGGCAACCTTCTCCCTGTGAGTGCGTCGCATTCCTTCCACGACCCCAATACACGCTGGTTCAATAGTCAATCGGTGACTGTAAATTATCCCTGGGAAGGTGGGTGGTGGGCGGATGAATGGAATTAATGGGCACGTGAAAAGGAATAGGCAGCAGGTTATTGCATTGGGGTTGAGGATTGATAGGTTATAAGATTACCGTCACGATATTTCAGAAGCATTTGGACAAAGAATTGAATTGCCAAAACGAATAAAAAATGCACAGGACAAATGTCACGACCATTAGACAATAGGTGCAGGAGTAGGCAATTCGACCCTTCGACCCAGCACCACCATTCAAAGTGATCATGGCTGATTATCCACAATCAGTATCCCATTCCTGCCTTCTCCCCATATCCCCTGACTCCGCTATCTTTAAGAGCCCTGTCTAGCTCTCCCTTGAAAGTGTCCAGAAAATCGACCTCCACCACCCTCTGAGGCAGAGAATTCCACAGACACACAACTCTGTGTGTGAATATTTTTTTTTGATTTAATCTGTCAAAGTTGTGAAGAAACACAACCAGTGACATTATATATTGATCTTCACCTTTCATTTCCCAGGAACAGTCACTCAACCTTCAGTCCAAGATTACATCCCAGTTTGCTGAACTGCACCAGATTCTAACTGAGAAAGAGCAGCGCACACTGGCAGATATCCGAGAGGAAGAGAAGAAGATCTTAAATTCAATGGAGAAAAATCTGGGAGAGATTCAAGAGAATTTAAAATCTATTCAGGAGGAACTCTTAAAGTTGCAGCAACAGATGGATCAAAACGACAGTGTGGTGTTTCTGAAGGTGAGGGGTTACACTACAGTTTGGTGAAGTGAAAGTGCAGTCACAAAATGGTGGGTGACATTTCAGAAATAAGTGCTGCATTTACCAGTAATTGAAAACTGCATAATGTTCCCTCTGTTCCAGCTGTTATTGTTTCCAAACTAATTGTCCTCCCGTATAATCTATGGGATCTCAGGAATGCCTGGCCGGAATGTAGAGAGGTGTTTGTGTTCTGTAGCGTTTTGAACAACGACAGGTCCCAAGGACCAGGAATGGACAGAGGGCAGTAAATCTCTGGGATTCTCCAACCAATAGACTCTGAGAGGTTTAACCTGTTAGACGTATTTAAACTAGAGGAAGATACATTTTGAACATTCGGGGAATTGAAATCGAAAGGAATGGGGCAAAGAGGAGGAGTTCAGTCCTGGGCTAGATCAGCCATGACCACATTGTGGGGATTAACATTGAAATCTAGAACGTGGCGCACACATCAGATTGATCATCTATATCCGGTTGCCATCAGCAGTGGGTGGTCACCTTGGGGGAATTTGCTCTGTTTGTTTTGTCCATCTTGTTTCACCATAGAATGACATCCCATTCTACATCATAGACAGGCCATTTGGCCCATTCTATCCAGTCAAGATTTCTGTTCCACTCATCATCCCTCCCATCTACTCTCCACACCCGGTAACAATACCCCAAATTCCAGGAGCCCTAATGTGTTTATCCCGCTTGCACTTAAATTTATTTCTGCCTTTGGCTTCAGTCCCTCCAATGCAAGTGAGGTCCATGACTGCATTCCTTTTGGTATTTATTGAAGACCACGTTACATTTCAGCTTTGATTATTAGTCTCCCTTTCGATTTGAGATATTATTTCATCCCCACCCATTTAAATCTGCCGATAAACTTAAATTCCCTCTCATCATTCCTGACATCTTCTCCAGATGAAATCCCACCACCTGCCCAGTCGTTTCATTAAGTTCCATCCTCTCAGTTATGGCGTCATTCTCATGAACATTCCTTGTGCTTTCCCCCATCGTTCTACATCTCTGCGGCAATATCCGCTTTCTGTCTGCATGACAGCGGCAATAAGAGTTGTGAAATGGGATTTATCGGAAGGTTATAGAAATTTGATGAAATTCCCGCTGTCGGGATGAGGACGGTCCATCTCAATCAATTGAGATTTGTGTTTTATTTCTTTCAGGAGGAAGCTGGTCGCAAGCGAAAGTAGGACATTGTCTTGATGGAAACATTGTAAGTTTTTGTGGAACTCAAAACATTTCTACTGCTTAGTTTATAACCAGCTGTTAAATATTTCCAGGGTTTGTGATGAAGCCAAACTACTGTCGGTGGTAGATGATGCCTTGCAGATTGAAAAGTTTAATTGCCCTGTTTTCTTGAACACGACATTCAAGCAAGGTAATTCAAGCTTTTCCATTATTCTTGTTTCTGACATCTTTAAGACATACACCTGACACCTTATCATTTTCCAGCCTCACACAGCCCGGCTTTAACTTCTCCCCAAAATCCATAAAAACAACTATCCTGCCCCACTGAAATGATTTCCACATACGTCGTCTCCATCCTATCTCCCCCCCCCCCCCCCCCCCCCCCCCCGGTCCAATCTGTACCAACCCATGTCCAAGATACCTCACATGCCTTTGTCCCTTTAATGACTTCCACTTTCAGAGCCCTCACCCTCTCATCTTTAATATGGAGGTTCAGCCATTCAACACCTCCATCCCCCACCAGGATGGCCTCCGTTTCTTCTTCGACCACAGAACCATCCAATTTCCCTCTACTAACACTACTCCACCTAGCGGAGTTGGTTCTCACTCTTAATAACTGCTCCTTCGAATCCTTCCACTTCTACCAAGTCCAAGGCCCTATCCCCGAACTCTATCTCCATTACATTGATGACTGCATTCACTTGCAGGTTCACTTGCACCTCCTCCAACCTCATCTACTGTATCCATTGTTCAAGATGTGGACTCTTATACATTGATGAGACCAAATGCAGACTGGGCGATCGTTTCGCTGAACACCTTTGCTCAGTCTGCCTGAACCTACCTGATCTCTTGGTTGCTGAACACTTTAATTCTCCTTCTCATTCCCACACAGACCTTTCTGTCCTAGCTCTCCTCCATTGTCAGAGTGAGGTTAAACGCAAATAGAAGGAACAGCATCTTATATTTCACTTGGGCAGCTTACAGCCCTGTGGTATGAAATGTTGATTTCTCTGACTTCAGGTAGCCCGGGCATTCCCTCTCTCTCTCTCTGTCGCTCCCCCACCCAAGTCGCACTAGATTCTCGTTTTCACCAAACAAACAGCTAACAATGGCTTGTTTCCGATATAATCGTTATTTTTTGCATATATTCCATTCATTATTCTTTATGTCTTTACGGCTATATATCTTGTTTCCCTTATCCATAACCAGTCTGGAGAAGGGTCTCAAACCGAAACGTCACCCACTCCTCTCCAGAGATGCTGCCTGTCCCGCTGAGTTCCTCCAGCTCTTTGAGTATCTTCGGTTTAAACTAGCCTCTGCAGTTCATTTCTATACATCTTTAAGCAATTCATAGATGCAAAGATTAATTCTGGTGTGGACTGGAGGGAAATTGGAGATTTGATCTACCACTAAACTCATCAGCTGGGAAGCATCATGAAGTCAGAGGTTTAGACTCTCCTGCCTTGGATAAGATACTGCTCCTATTCACCTGATCTGGGCACCTTATATAGATCGTATACACATCTATAAAAGCATTCTGATGGGCTCTAAAGAAAAATATCCTTGCCTGTCCAATGTCTCCTTATAACCCAGTCCTTCAGACCTCATGAAATGATTGTAAATCCTTTTGCACCCTCTCTAACTTGCTAACAACCTTATTGTACCAAATACTGTAATTAATATCCTGACCTATGAAAGCATGAGTGACAAACACATTCTTCACCACCCTGCCTGTCACTGTTGCATCTTCCATGGCACTGTATGCGTGCAGCCCGCTATCTCTCAGTTCTATAAAGTTGCCCGTTTACTGTGTATGTCCTGCCCTGGTTTGTCTCAGCAAAGTGCATCACCTCACCTTCACATGAATAAATCCCACCTGCCGTTCCTGAGCCCATTGGCCCAGTTCACAGGGATCCCATTTACTCTCAGATAACCTTCTTCTCTCTCCACAATGTCACAAATTTTAGTTCCTTGTGCAAACTGACTAACCGTGCAACCTACACACACACCCAATCATTGATATGAATAATGAACAAGTGGACTTTGTCCCCAGTTTGTAAAACGACCCTCACCAACATCCTTTGTCTGCGATCTTCAAGTAAATGTTGTATTCCATCGGCTAGTTCACCCCAGATTCCATGAGATCCAACCTTCTAGAGCGACCTCTCAGAATATGGGCTACACCATAAGGAGACATTACTACAAGCAGAGACTGTGGAATCTTTGGAATTCCCTGCACTCTGTTAAGAACCATGGTTGTCCATTAGAGAATCAGGCCCTTCGGCCCATCGCGTCCATGTTCACCTTTTTCCCAGCTATACCAATTGATTTGCCCACATTACATCGGTATTCTTCTACACCTCACCTATTTCAGTGTCTCAAATATAGTGATTATATCTCACTCCGCCACCTCCTCTGTAGCATGTTCCAGATATCACCCACTCTCAGTGTAAAGAAAACTTCCAACTCGGATCCACTTTAAAATTCCTTGCTCTGAAGATAAACCTGCACTCTCTTGATCTGTTATCCCTGCATGCGAATACGATTTTGATAATCTACCCGATATCCTGCTGCAGACAACCTTCCCCGCTATCCACAATTTTTGAGTCCTCCAGACGTACTAATCACACCTCATGCATTCACATCCAAGCCATGAACATATAACATAAACAGCAAAGGTTGCAGCACCGATCTCTGCTGCACACCACCAGTCACAGACCTCCAAGCAGAAAACTCATCCTTCTACCGCTACCTTCTACCTCCAACCACCAAGCCAATTTTGGATCCATTTCACCAGCTCGCCTTGGATCCCACCTGCCTTCACTTTCTGGACCAGCCTTACATGCGCAACATTGTCAAGTCCCTCAGTGAAGTTCATATATTGGTTCACAATGAGATCAGTGTGTTCTTGGTTGTACACACCCATCAAATCCACCCGTGAATCCCCTCTTTCAGCGACGCCACAACCACAAGTATCCACCCATTCTGTCCAACACCCGATCATTCAACCTCTGCTTCCTTCCATGGTCCAAACCACCCCTCTCCCTCTCTCTCACCCTCCATTGAAGGAAACGGGCAGGTCATCTAGCCCCTCATGTCTCCCCCCATTCACTATGATCATGGTGGTTCCTCCCCACACCTCTACCTCCTGTTTAACAACCTCAAATTGCCACTCACCTCAATATGCTCTTGCTCCGATCTCCCTCCATATCTGAATAGTTCAAGAAGGAACTGCAGATGCTGGAAAATCGAAGGTAGACAAAAATGCTGGAGAAACTCAGCGGATGCGGCAGCATCTATGGAGCGAAGGAAATAGGCAATGTTTCGGGCCGAAACCCCTGCCTATTTTGTTTGCTCCATAGATGCTGCCGCACCCACTGAGTTTCTCCAGCATCTATGTCTACCTTCTATATCTGAATAGCCCGCTTCATTCCTCCATCCCCAAGCAATCTCGCAATCCTCCTCACTCTCCCTCCCCATCCACCCTCCCTCACCTCACAAAATTCCCCTCTCCATCCCTGGATAAAAGCTCTAAGCAAGGTTTCAGTTGTCCGCCCCCCTGTGCCTGAGGCCGAGCGGCTTCTCCCCCGGTCCCGGGGCCGCGCTGCCCAAGTCTTCCCCCCGACCCCCGGGACTCTCTGATTCTCTGCTTCTCCCCTCAGTCTCCGTCACCCTGGATGTGGAAACAGCGCATCCGTGGCTTGAGGTGTCCGAGGATCGGAAGAGGGTGAGATGGATCCGGATCCGGAGGAGTCTCCCTGACACTGCGAAGAGGTTTACAGGCAGTCTGTGTGTGCTGGGATCAGAGGGATTCACATCGGGGAGACATTACTGGGAGGTGGAGGTGGCGGGGAGTCGGGGCTGGAGGCTGGGACTCGCCGCAGAGTCTGTGGAGAGGAAGAGTCTGGTCACACTGACCCCGGAGACTGGAGTCTGGAGCCTCGGGCTGTGGGGTGACGGGATTGATGCACTCACCTCCCCTCCATCCCGTCTCCCCGCCCGTCCCATCCCTGGGAGGGTGGGAATTTATCTCAGTTACGAGTCCGGTACAGTTTCATTTTACGACGCGGACACCAAGTCCCATCTCCACACCTTCACTGAGAATAAATTCACGGAGAAGCTTTATCCTTTCTTATGGCCTTGTGATGGAAACTGGCTGAGAATGTGCTCCGGTTCCGCTCCGGGTGTGTAAACGGGTCGGGTCCCGGGATCGGCATCAGGTGAGAATATCATGATCATGTAATAATTGTACTGTAAAATATTTTATTAAGTAAAAGATTACGTTGACTTTTTGGGTTCTGAATAAACTGAAGTTTGCAATTCTATACTATACTAGAAGAGTTGTGGTAATCAGGAAGCCTGCATACCAAGCATTCCTGTAATGCGCAAGCAAAGGACCATTAACAATAGTGGGAGAGAATATGTTTCCTGGGGACTCGGGAGTTTTTGCCTACATGATGCTTACATTGTTTAAGACGGGATTACAAACATTGGGCAATTTACTAAGTTCCTGTTGTTTAGAAGTTTTGTGATTGATTTAAGGATAGTATGACAAGTGTATTGTGTTAGTGACAAATATACTTTGAATGTATACATACTGTGATTGATGCGTGTTAAACGTCATTTCTGCAACCCTGTACAAACATGTGACTGCATTTCCAAAACACAATAAAATATCTTGTATGACTTCATTCATTAGAGTGGTGGCTCGGGGAGTCAAGTGTCTGTTTCATTGACTCTGTATCCCTGACACTCTCGCCGGCTGTTGATCAGTAAAGCTTGAGTTGGTTTATCTCACCCATTGTGAGTTGTCTGTTTTAATAAGTGAACCTTAACACAGGAGCGGGGCTCAGGAGCTGTGGGGCAGAAATCCAGTGGACAACAGGTCGGTGCTGAATGGCTCGCATTTAATCCCCAAATTCAACATCGTAAAACCTCAGTGAGTGTGGAAATAAAACCATCTCTCTTTCCCCCCCTCCCCCCCCCCCATCTCTCTCTCCCCCCTCCCCCCCCCATCTCTCCCTCCCCCTCTCGCTCCCTCTTCCTCCCCTTCCCCTCCCTCACCCCTAAACCCCATTCCCCCTCCCCCTTTCTTCCCCCCCCCTCTCTCTCCGCCACTCTCTCTCTCTCCTTCCAATTCTCTGCCAGAGAAGGTAGTTGAGGCCAGTTCGTTGGCTATATTTAAGAGGGAGTTAGATGTGGCCCTTGTGGCTAAAGGGATCAGGGGGTATGGAGAGAAGGCAGGTACAGGATACTGAGTTGGGTGATCAGCCATGATCATATTGGATGGCGGTGCGGGCTCGAAGGGCCAAATGGCTAATTTGCACCTGCACCTAATTTCTATGTATCTATGTCCTTAGCTATTCTCAGTGCTTTTTACAGACAGCGGCTCTGGAACAGTTCTTGTACCGAGGGTAGGGAGACGCCAATGATCCGGGGACGGCGATGGGATGCGGGGGCGGGGGGGATGGGTGGTGACGATGCGGGGGGGGGGGGGGGTGGGTGGTGACGAGGGGGGGGGGGATGCGATGGGTGGTGACGATGCGGGGGGGGGATGGGTGGTGACGATGCGAGGGGGGGGGATGCGATGGGTGGTGACGATGCGAGGGGGGGGGATGCGATGGGTGGTGACGATGCGAGGGGGGGGTGCGATGGGTGGTGACGATGCGGGGGGGGGGGGGGATGCGATGGGTGGTGACGATGCGACGGGGGGGGGGGGGATGGGTGGTGACGATGCGGGGGGGGGGGGGATGCGATGGGTGGTGACGATGCGGGGGGGGATGGGTGGTGACGATGCGAGGGGGGGGGATGCGATGGGTGGTGACGATGCGAGGGGGGGGATGGGTGGTGACGATGCGAGGGGGGGGATGGGTGGTGACGATGCGAGGGGGGATGGGTGGTGACGATGCGAGGGGGGGGGATGGGTGGTGACGATGCGAGGGGGGGGGGGTGGGTGGTGACAGCGCGCGAGCCCCCCCCCCCCAAGCAGCGCGGGCAGCCGCATGGTGCTCGCTCCGGCGCCACTTGTCGTCGCCCGTTAACCTCCCGCCGACCCAACTCTCCAGCCCGTTAACATCCCGTCTCCCCCCCCACGCCGTCGACGCTCGTTCGCTCACGGCATCCAGCTGTCGACACTCCCGCCTTCACCCTCTCAATTGTCGGCGCCCATCAACCTGTAAATCGAACTGTTGCCGGCCCTTCCCGCCCGTACACTCAATCAATTGTTCAATGCCCGTTAAACCGCCCCCCACCCAACACGACTGTCGACGCTCCGGCCGTCCAGCTGTTGACCCTCGCTCATTCACCTACCCCAACAGTCGACCATCGCTCCTGGGCGGCCCGAGACCACACTGTGGACGCTCGCGCTCCCGGCCCGTCCAACTGTCAACGCTCGCGCTCCCGGGCGGCCCGACCAACTGTGGACGCGCGCACTCCCGCCCAGACCACACTGTGGACGCGCGCGCTCCCGGGCCCAGACCAACTGTCAACGCTCGCTCCCCCCGCGCCCGATCAACTGTCAACGCTCGCGCTCCCGGGCCCAGACCAACTGTCAACGCTCGCTCCCCCCGCGCCAGACCAACTGTCAACGCTCGCGCTCGCGCCCAGACCAACTGTCAACGCTCGCGCTCCCGCCCAGACCAACTGACAGCGCTCGCTCCCGCGCCCAGACCAACTGTCAACGCTCGCGCTCGCGCCCAGACCAACTGTCAACGCTCGCTCCCCCCGCGCCCAGACCAACTGTCAACGCTCGCGCTCCCGCCCAGACCAACTGTCAACGCTCCCGCGCCCAGACCAACTGACAGCGCTCGCTCCCGCGCAATGGCGGCCGTTGCTTCCCGCGCTGAGAGCGGCCGCTTCTTTTCAAAGCCTAAATGCCGAGTCATTTTGCCCGGCTTGGCGCTGCAGATACTGGTTTATACCGAAGATAGATACAAAAAAAACCCAGCGGGTCAGGCAGCATCTCTGCAGAAAGGAAGGTGAGGTTTCGTGTCTCTCTCCCCTCCCCCTGCTCCCTCTCCCCCTCTCTCTCTCCCCTCTCTCTCTCCCCTCCCTCTCTCTCTCCCCCTCTCACCCTTTCTTCTCCCCCCCTCTCTCTCTCCCCCTCTCTCTCCCCCCTCTCTCTCTCCCCCCTCTCTCCCACCCCCCTCTCTCTCTCCCCCCTCTCGCTTCCCCCCCTCTCTCTCTCCCCCCTCTCTCTCTCCCCCTCTCACCCTTTCTTCTCCCTCCCTCTCCCTCTACAGCTCTCACACCCCTCTCTCTCTCTCCCCCTCCCATCTCTATCCTCCTCGCCCTCCTCCCCTTCCCCCCCCCCCACTCTCTGCCCCCTTTCCCCTCTCCTCCTCTCTTTCCCCCCCCCTCTACATTCCCTCCTCCCCTCCCTCTCTCCCTCCCTCCCCTCTATTCCCCCTCGCCCTGCTCTCCTCCCCCTCGCCATCCTCCCTCCCCCTCGCCAGCCTCCCTCCCCCTCCTTTCCTTCCTCTTCCCCCTCCCTCCCTCCCCCTTCCCCTCCCTCTCTCTCCTCCCCATCTCCCCCTCTCCTTCTCACCACCCCCTCTACTCTCACACCCCACTCTCTCTCCCCATTTCTCTCCCCCTCTCTCTTTCTCCCTCTCTCTCTCCCTCTCTCTTCCCGCCTTCTCTCTCTCCCCCTCCCTCCTCCCTCTCCCTCTCCCCATGCCCCTCCCCTCTATTTCCCCTCTCCCCGCCCCACCTCACCGCCCCTCCCTGCTCTCCTCCCCCTCCCCATCCCCCCTCCTTCCGCTTCCCCCTCCCCACTCTCTCCCCATCCCCTCTCTCCGCCCCTCCCCTCTCCCCCCTCCATCTGCCTCCCTCTACCCCCTCCTTCCCCTCCCCACTCTCTCCCCATCCCCCCTCTCCGCCCCTCCCCATCCGCCCCTCCCCATCCCCCCTCTCCTCACCCTCCCCCTCTCCCCCCCCCTCCCCCTCCTTCCCCTCCCCACTCTCTCCCCATCCCCTCTCTCCTCCCCCCATCCCTCTCCACCTCCCCCCTCTCCACCTCCCCCCCTCTCTCCGCCCCTCCCCCTCCCCGCTCTCCTCCCTCTCCCCATCCCCCCTCCTTCCCCTCCCCACTCTCTCCCCATCCCCTCTCTCCTCCCCCCCGTCCCTCTCCACCTCCTCCCCCTCTCTCCGCCCCTCCCCCTCCCCGCTCTCCTCCCTCTCCCCCTCCTCTCCTTCCGCTTCCCCTACCCCACCTTCTGCTCCCCCTTGCTTCCCCATCTCCACTCTCTCCCCCCCCCCGTCCCTCTCCACCTCCCCCTCTCCATCTCTCCCCCTCCCCATCCCATCTCCCCCTCCCTCCACCCCCACTCTCCCCTCATCTCCCTCCCCCCTCTCCCTCTCTTTTTCTGCCCCACTTTCTTTGCCCCTCGAGATAGGGTGGGGATGGGGTAAAAGGAGCCAATGAATAATAGTAATATAATATCAAGGGGTTAATGTGCATACACTTCAGCCACCCGCGCTCCAATTAATAAATCCTTCCCTGCCCAACCTCTCCCTTTCGCCCTGGCCCTCAAATCCTGGCACCAGCTTCGTCAATCTACTCTGCAGTTTTTCCCAGCTCTTTATCCTGCCTTATATTGTCCCAAGCGCTACTCTCCGCTTTCGTCTATATTCAGGACAGTTTAATGTGTAACTGACCCCTCCCTGCGGTCGAGAGCGGGAGAAGAACCCTCCATAGTTTCCGCGGGTGGATTTGTCTCCTTCCTTTAAAAATGGTCGTAACGATGGTGACCCTCGGGTCCTGTGGCCGGCGCTCCTCTTCCCAGAGGAAGGCAGACATTGATGGTGAAATTCACCAGCGCCTTCAGTGCACCTGGACAACCTTTGGCCGTCTGAGGAGAAGAGTGTTTGAAGATCAGGACACAATTCATTTTAATAATAATAATAATAATAAATGTATTTGTATAGCACATATAAAAACAGCTCACGTTGACCAAAGTGCTACACATCAGTGCAGGTACTAATTTGATACATACAACGGTAGGCAGACCTAACAATACATGCATAAATCTGTTTACAGCGCCCACACAGATAAGCTCCCTAAACGCTAGGGAGTAGAAATAAGTTTTTGAGTCGTGACTTAAAGGAGGGGGCAGTTCTGATGAGGAGAAGGATGCTATTCCAGTCACACACGTTCTGTGTTTCATCTCTGCTCTTTGTCGAACCGTCTGCCTATCAACTCCCCCTCAACCATGTCAACCTATTACCAGCCAGGCTTTGTCCTGCCAACCTTCCTCCATCGTTCTTCCATCTCCCACCCACCGCCCCTACAATCAGTCTGAAGAAGGATCCTGTCCCGAAACATCACCTGTCCACGTTCTTCAGAGGTGCTACTTGACCCGCTGAGTTAATCCAGCACTTTGTGCCTTTTTGTTGTGAAGCAGCATCTGCAGTTCCATGTTTCTGCATCTTCACACTGAACACTTGCAGCCGGATTACATTCATTCCCCGAGACGGCTGCGTGCGCAGTGGACACACGCGGTACTGCAGGAGGGGTCAGCAGTTCAGGGAAAGGGAATCCTCTTTTGAACCAGGAAGAGGAGGAGTTAAAATGGCATCGAACGACCAGGTCGAGAGTTGGACCGCGGAGATAATTTGTCCCATCTGCCTGGATTTCTTCACCGATCCGGTGTCACTGGATTGTGGGCACAACTTCTGCCGCTCCTGCATCACACAGAGTTGGGACAGGGAGGGGAGAAACTCCTGTCCGGAATGTAGAGAGGAATTTACAGACCGCACCCTCAGGGTGAATCGGGCCTTGGCGAGACTGTCTGAGAAAGCTCGAACACTGAGCCTGATTCGGACAGAGAAGGCAAGAAAACTTCAATGCGAGGAACATCAGGAAGAACTGAAGCTGTTTTGTGAAACTGACAAGAAGCTGATCTGTGTGATTTGTGCAGCCGGACAGGAACACAAAGCTCACAACTTCACGCTGATAGCAGAAGCTGCAGAATTCTACAAGGTAAAGCAAATCGATGTTGATCGCATCATTGTTTAATTACATTTTAATTGTCTAACACTTTTATTCTCTGATTTTCAAACACAATCCCAGGATCAGGTGAAATCTTCCTTCGAATCTCTCACAACAAATGAATCAGACATCCAGCAAATGGAGCAGCAACAGAAACTGAATATTTCTGGAGTTCTGGTGAGACTTTCCAGTTTCGATTTCCTGATCTTTTGTAGATTTGATCCCTGTGGTGCGTGTAATGATAGTGTAACCTTCATGCCTTCTCCCTGTGACCGCATCAGATTCCTTCCACGACCCCTATACACGCTGCTTCAATGTTTAAGAAGGAACTGCAGATACTGGTAAAATCGAAAGTAGACAGAAAATGCTGGAGAAACTCAACCGGTGAGGCAGCATCCATGGAGCAATGGGTCTTGACCTGAAGGGTCGCCTATTTCTTCTCTCCATAGATGCTGTCTCACCCACTGAGTTACTCCAGCATTTTTAGTCATTTTCATTCATGCTGGTTCAATGGTCAATCGGCGACTAAATTACCCCTCGGAAAGTGGGCGGATGAATTGGAATTAAAGGGCACATGAAAAGGAATAGGCAGCAGGGAATTGCATTGGGGGTAGAGGATTGATGGGTTATAAGATTACCGTCATGATATTTCAGAAACATTTGGAATTGAATTGCCAAATAAAAAATGCACAGGACAAATGTCACGGTCAAAGTCGTGAGGAAACACAATCAGTGACATTATGTAGTGATCTTCACCTTTCATTTCACAGGAACAGTCACACAACCTTCAGTCCAAGATCACATCCCAGTTTGCTCAACTGCACCAGATTCTCACTGAGAAAGAACAGCGCGTACTGGCAGATATCCGAGAGGAAGAGAAGAAGATTCTAAATTCAATGGGGAAAAATCTTGGAGAGATTCAAGAGAATTTAAAATCTATTCAGGAGGATCTCTTTAAGTTGCAGCAACACATGGGTCAAAAAGACAGTGCGGTGTTTCTGAAGGTGAGGGGTTACACTACAGTTTGGCAAAGTGAAAGTGCAGTCACAAAATGGTGGGTGACATTTCCGAAATAAATGCTGCATTTACCAGTAATTGGGAATTAGGTAAATGTTCCCTCTTTTCCAGCAAACTAATTGGCCTCCCATATAATCCATGGCATCTCA
Source organism: Amblyraja radiata (assembly GCF_010909765.2). Taxonomy (NCBI): domain Eukaryota; kingdom Metazoa; phylum Chordata; class Chondrichthyes; order Rajiformes; family Rajidae; genus Amblyraja; species Amblyraja radiata. The sequence goes on along the minus strand of NC_045985.1, from coordinate 13,451,624 downwards.
GGAATGCCTGGCCGGAATGTAGAGAGGTGTTTGTATTCTGTAATGTTTTGAACAACGACGGGTGATCCTATATCTGATCCCAAAGACCACGAATGGACAGAGGGCAGTAAATATCTGGGATTCTCCAACCAAGAGACTGAGAGGTTTAACAATGTAATCTAGAAGTGGCGTGCACATCAGATTGATCATCTATATCTGGTTCCCATCAGCAGTGGGTGGTCACCTTGGGGGAATTTGCTCTTTATGTTTTCTCCATCTTGTTTCACCATTGAATGAATCCCATTCTACATCATAGACAGGCCATTTGGCCCATCCTATCCAGTCAAGTTTTCTGCTCCACTCATCATCCCTCCCATCTACTCTCCACACCCGGTAACAATACCCCAATTCCAGGAGCCTTAATGTGTTTATCCCGCTTGCACTTAAATTTATCTCTGCTGTTGGCTTCAGTCCCTCCAATGCAAGTGAGGTCCATGTTCTCATGACTATTTCTTTCGGTATATATTGAAGACCACGTTACATTTCAACTTTGATTATTGGTCTCCCCTTCGACTTGAGATATTATTTCATCCCCACACATTTAAATCCACCGATAATATTAAATTCCCTCCCATCATTCCTGACATCTTCTCCGGATGAAATCCCACGACCTGTCCAGTCTTTTCATTAAGTTCCATCCTCTCAGTTATCGCGTCATTCTCATGAACATTCCTTGTGCTTTCCCCCATCGTTCTACATCTCTGCGACAATATCCGCTTTCTGTCTGCATGTCAGTGGCGATAAGAGTTGGGAAATGGGAATTATCAGAGGGTTGTAGAAATTTGGTGAAATTCCCGCTGTCGAGATGAGGACGGTCCATCTCAATCAATTGAGATTTGTGTTTTATTTCTTTCAGGAGGAAGCTGGTTGTAAGCGAAGGTAAGACATTGTCTTGACCGAAACATGGTACGTTTTTGTGGAACAACTCAAAACATTTCTAATGCTCAGTTTATGACCAGATGTTAAAATACTGTGTTTCCAGGGTTCGTGATGATGCCAAACCACTGTCGGTGGTAGATGATGCCTTGCAGATTGAAAAGTTTAATTGCCCTGTTTTGTTCAACACGACATTCAAAGAAATATCTGATGACTTCAAGCGAGGTAAAGCTTGTACCTTTTCCATTATTCTTGTATCTCAGATTCACATTTATTGTCACATGCACCAATTAAGGCACAGTGATATTTGAGTTACCATGCAGCCGTACAATTAAAAGAACACAACACAATTAAAACGAACGATAGAACTTAACGTAAACATCCACCAAAGTGATCACTGTGATGGAAGGCAATAAAGTTCAGTCAGTCTTCCTCCTTTTGTTCTCCCCTGTTTGGGGCCTTGACCCTCCGCAGTCGCCGCCAGGGATGGCCCGATGTACAAGCCTTCTCGTCGGGATGATCGAAGCTCTGACGTCAGGACGGATGGAACACACTCCGCGGCTTGGAGCACCCGAATCGGCCACTTTCTTACCGGAGACCGCGGCTTCTCGCTGATATAGGCCCCAAGCATGCCAGCGGTCGGAGCTAAACCACTAAACTCATCAGCCGGGAAGCATCACAGAGTCAGATGTTTAGACTCTCCTGCCTTGGGTAAAATACTCCGGCTACTCACCTTATCTGTGCACATTATATAAATCTTATATACATCTGTAAAAGCTGATGGACTCCAAAGACAAATGTCCCTGCCCCGTCTCCTTATAACCCAGCCCTTCAGACCTGATGAAATTATTTTAAATCCTTTTGCACTCTCTCCAATTTGCTTACAAACTTATTGTGTCAAACTGTATTTCTTATTCTGACCTTTGAAAATATGAGCAACAAACACATTCTTCACCACCCTGCCTGTCCCTGTTGCATCTTCCATGGCACTGTGTACCTGCAGCCCGAGATCTCTCAGTTCTATAAAGTTCCCCGTTTACTGTGTATGTCCTGCCCTGGTTTGTCTCAGCAAAGTGCATCACCTCACCTTCACATGAATAAATCCCACCTGCCGTTCCTGAGCCCATTGGCCCAGTTCACAGGGATCCTATTTACTCTCAGATAACCTTCTTCACTCTCCACAATGTCACCAATTTTAGTTCCATCTGCAAACTGACTAACCGTGCAACCTACATACACACCCAATCGTGTATATAAATAAGTAACAACAATGGACTCTGTCTCCAGTCTGAAAAACAACCCTCTACCAACATCCTCTGTCTGCGACCTTCAGGTAAATTTTGTATTCCATCGGCTAGTTCACCCCGGATTCCTTGAGATCCAACCTTCCAGAGCGACCTCTCATGCGATGTGTGGAAGTTGCATCTCTCAGAGGGCAGTGAATATCTGGAATGTTGTGCCCAAGGTGGTGGTGAAACGCTGAGTTATTGGATCTGTGCAACTTGGCTACAAATAAATATTTGATTGATCGAATATTTTAGATTATGGGGAACTCACACAAAAGAGGAATTGGTGCCAGTTTATATCAGCCATGATCACATTGAATGGAGGGGCAAGCCTGAGGAGCGGATCCTAAACCTGCTCCTGTTTTCTTGTGTTCCTATGCTCCTGTGTACCGATAAATTGATAAATTGACAGACTTGACACAGAGGAATTGAAGCAAAGATTAACAATACTTGTTCCTGGGACAATGATTTTGTTGTGCGGGGTGAGATTGAGTAGACTAGGACTGGGTACTCGAGAGTTCGGGTGTATTGGAGGAGATCTTAGTGAAACAAAGTTCTTACAGGGCTCAGTGGGCTGGATGCAGGGAGGATGTTTCCACTATCTGCGGGGTCTGGAGAACGGGCACCCTCTCAGAATGTGGGCTGCACCATGTAGGACAGAGATAAGGAGACATTACTGCACGCAGAGACTGGGGAACCTTTGGAATTCCCTGCACCGGTGGCTGTGGAGACTCAGTTATTCAGTGCTCTTAGAGCTGAGAGCCATGGTTGTACATTACAGAATCAGGCCCTTCGGCCCATCACGTCCATGTCCACCTATTTCCCAGCTATACTAATCGATTTGCCCAGATTACATTGCTATTCTTCTGCACCTCACCTATTTAAGTGTCTCAAATATAGTGATTATATCTCACTCCACCACCTCTGTAGCATGTTCCAGATATCACCCACTCTCAATGTAAAGAAAACTTACAACTCAGAACCACTTTAAAATTCCTTGCTCTAAAAATAAACCTGCACTCTCTTGATCTGATATCCCTGCATGCGTATACGATTTTGATAATCTACCCGATATCCTGCTGCAGACATTGACAGCCTTCCCTGCTATCCACAATTTTTCCGTCCTCCACAGATTTACTAATCACACCTCATGCATTCACATCCAAGCCATGAACATATAACATAAACAGCAAAGGTTGCAGCACCGATCTCTGCTGCACTCCACCAGTCACAGACCTCCAAGCAGAAAAATCATCCTTCTACCGCTACCTTTTACCTCCAACCACCAAGCCAACTTTGGATCCATTTCACCAGCTCGCCTTGGATCCCACCTGCCTTTCTGGACCAGCCTTACATGTGCAACATTGTCAAGTCCCTCAGTGAAGATCATACATTGGTTCACAATGAGATCAGTGTGTTTTTGGTTGTACACACCCATCAAATCCACCCGTGAATCCCCTCTCTTTCGGCGACCCTACGACCACAAGTCTCCACCCATTCTGTCTAACGCCCGATCATTCAACCTCTGCTTCGTTCCATGGTCCAAGCCACCCCTCCTTCTCTCTCACCCTCCGCTCAAAGAAACAGGGGCAGGTCATCTGGCCCCTCATGTCACCCCCCCCCCCCCCCCCCCCCCCCCATTCACTATGATCATGGCGGCTCCACCCCACACCTCTACCTCCTCTTTAACAACCTCAAATTACCACTCACCTCAATATCCTCTTGCTCCGATCTGCCTCCATATCTATTTAGCCCGCTTCATTTCTCCATCCCCACCGCAATCTTGCAATCCTCCTCACTCTCCGCACTTGTCCTCCCTGTCCACCCTTCCCCACCTGACAAAATTCCCCTCTCCATCCCGAATAAAAATTCCGGGAAAGATGTCTATTGTCATGCCATGATCACAATGAATGGCGGTGCTGGCTCGAAGGGCCGAATGGCCTCCTCCTGCACCTATGTTTCTATGTCCACCGGATGTGGTTGGGGTGGAACCCCGGGCACGGTTTCAGTTGTCCGCCCGCCTGTGTCTGAGGCTGAGCGGCTTCTCCCTCGGTCCCGGGGCCGCGCTGCCCGAGTCTCCCCCCGATCCCGGGGACTCTCTGATTCTCTTCTTCTCCCCCCAGTCTCCGTCACCCTGGATATGGAAGCAGCGCATCCGCGGCTCGAGGTGTCTGAGGATCGGAAGAAGGTGAGATGGGCCGAGACCCGAAGGAGTCTCCCTGACACCGGGAAGAGGTTTACAGTCGCGGTGTGTGTGCTGGGATCGGAGGGATTCACATCGGGGAGACATTACTGGGAGGTGGAGGTGGCGGGGAGTCGGGGCTGGAGTTTGGGAGTCGCCGCAGAGTCTGTGGAGAGGAAGAGAGGGGTCACACTGACCCCCGAGACTGGTGTCTGGAGGATCTGGCGGCGGCAAGGCGAGTTTGATGCACTCACCTCCCCAACATCCCGTCTCCCCGCCCGTCCCATCCCCGGGAGGGTGGGAGTTTATCTCAGTTACGAGTCCGGGACAGTTTCATTTTACGACGCGGACACCAAGTCCCATGTCCACACCTTCACAGGGAATAAATTCACGGAGAAACTTTATCCGTTCTTTGGGACTTGGGATGGAAATTGGCTGAGAATCTGCTCCGGTTCCGATCCGGGTGTGTAAAATGGTCGGGTCCCAGGACCGGCGTCAGGAGCGGGGCACAGTGCCTGTGGGGCAGAAACCCGGTGGACAACAGGTCGGCGCTGAACGGCTCCCATTTAATCCCCAAATTCCGCGTCGTAAAATCCCAGTGAGCGTGGAAATAAAACCAGGAGGAATGTAAATGTGGGAAGAGTGAAATAAACAGCAACTGAAATCAGAGCTGTCTGTCGGTCCGTTCATTTCAACGCGTTAACCGCGTCACCAAAGACCAGCTGTAACTTTGAGAATTAACTTTGACAATTGCAGAAACAGCGGAAATCTGATTTAATAAGTGACTGTTGTGACCTGTTACCACACCTGCGGCCCAAACCAAATGCATGGCTAAAATGTCGAGGCTTTAAAATGTGGGATAAAAGAAGAAATTGCCCCAAATGCTCAGCTGGTCAGACAGCATCTGCAAGGTGAAACAGACCTTCCATTTCAGATCTAATACTGATGATGAATGGTGTTGAACCTCAGTTATTAACTCTGCTTCTTTCTCAACAGAAGCTAACCGACCTGCTGAGCATTTCTTGAATGGTATGTCTTTATTTCAGATTTTCAGCATCTGTGTATTTTTTAGTTTTTCCAGTTGAATGAGAGATTGGAATGTGTATCTGACCATAAACTACCAGCAAAAACAGAAAATGTTGTCGACATTCAGCAAGTAGGCAGTATAGAGTGTCTGGAACGGGAAGGGTTAATATTTCTGAGCTACTGTGGAGCAGTCGGGTTGAACCGCTGCCTTGCAGTGCCAGAGACCCGGGTTTGATCCTGACCTCGGGTGCTGTCTGTTCAGAGTTTGCTCGTTCTCCTTGTGACTGCGTGGGTTTCCTCCAGGTGCTCCGATTTCCTCCCACATCACAAAGACTTGCGGGTGTGTAGGTTAATTGCCCCTCTGTAAATTGCCCCAAGTGTGTTGGGAGTGAACGGCAAAGCGGGATATCAGAGTCCAAGCTTAAATTGGTGATCGATGATCGGTGTGGACTCGGTGGGCCAAAGGGCCTGTTTCCATGCTGTATCTCTAAAGTAAAGTAAACTCCACTCTGTAGGAATGTTACACAATTTTGAGATTAAAAAAATCAAGCCTGTAATTTATCCCATCAGATAAAGCACAAAACAACTTTAATTTGATGCCTAATTCACTTTCATATCTTCAGTATTAAAAAAGTTATGATCATTTTCATACTCAGAAATTAGCATCTTGTTCCCTCTTGCTTTTCCATAAACTTAATACAAAAGCTGTGATCGAGGACAGCCAATTGACATAAAAGCCCATAACTTTCTTAAAAAATAAGAGAACTGAATGAAATGTTCAGTTATTATAGACTGAAACAAATATGATACATTTTAGGTACACAAAAAAGCTGGAGTTTCTCCAGCTTTTTTGTGTACCTTTGATTTTCCACCATCTGAAGTTCCTTCTTAAACACATGATACATCATACTTGGATGACCTGAAATTTATGCGTATAATTACTTAGTTACCTAATTGTAGATAATTACAAAATTGACCTTTGTGACGGAAATAGTAATAAACACCCAGACTGCCTTGAAAATTCAAAAATGTGATATTCTCAAGATCAGAACTTTAATATTGTGGGCCCCCCTCGGTCATGACTGACCATGGGTGATGTTGGTTCAGGGTACCTCTCCACCTCATGCGGACAGCTGCAAGGCTCTCCCAGGACACCACATCGATGTCGAGCACCTTCATATCTCTCTTGCAGACATCCTTGTAATGTAGCTGGGGAAGACCAATGGTTCTCCTCCCAGATGCAGCTTTCCATAGAGGATGTCTTTATGGAGAGCCCACATCAGACTGCAATGCCTCCACCGTATGTGCTCGACCACCACTCCAGCAGCGCGTTCCAGGCACCCACCACCCTGTGTAATAAAACATGCCCCGCACATTTTCTTGAAAGATCCCCCTACAGTGCTAAATTCAATGTCGTCTCGTCTTTGACTTTTCCACGCTGGGAAAATAGCCCTGAATCATTCCAACGCTTCTGAAACTAAATTTATCATTAAAAAAAATCTCCAGACTTACATCGATCTGTATTCCTCAGTCAATATAATTGTGTTGTGACCAAGTATTAATGACGCCGCGTTCCTTTGAATAAAATTCACGGGAGAATTTCTTAAAACTTACTGTCATTAAGGGCTCCGTATCGCGGGCATAGGCTTCTTCCTGCTTTGCAGGTATAGGCATTCACCCATGTTATATTAAGAAGGAACTGCAAATGCTGGAACAAACGAAGGTAGAAACAAAAATGTGGAGAAACCCAGCGGGCGAGGCAGCATCTCACCCGCTGAGTTTCTCCAGCATTTTTGTACACCCACATTATTTAGTAATTTGTATGCGTGTTGTTTTCTCTCGCTCCTTCAAGGTTAGTTCTTCTCTTTGCCTTTATTTGCTTCTGTTTTATTTAGTGTTATTTATCACGTTGTGGTTGTAGCTTTTGAACGATTTAAACGTATCGGATTTTTAAAATTCATATAAATTCATAGCGTTGCCCGAGCGCCAAATCCCTTCAGCTGTACCTGCAACTGAAGCTTCGGGTGGATTAATAGAACTTGAAGAGGCATTGACACTTTGCTTTTATGTAGAAGGTAATAGAGAAGGGGTCCGGACCGCGAGCTCGCTGACTGAATGATTCAGACATCCTGACTGAAAATCACACCCTTCCGATCAATTATTTTAGGATAAGCCTTTCTAGAGAACATGCTACTCTTTGCTTTGCCCATTTTCAACATATAGAATTTTGAATTTGGTACAAGGAGTCTACAATGTTCCAGATATCTATTTTTTTTACACGCTGTAACTTTTTACATTTCTACTTTTGGGTATGTATGTGGCTTCTTCTTTCGTGTGGCGTGCACAGCCTAAAGTTGTTGGACAACTTGTTCTGTCACAACACAATTATATTGACTGAGGAATACAGATCGATGTAAGTTTGGAGATTTTTTTAATGATAAATTTAGTTTCAGAAGCGTTGGAATGATTCAGGGCTATTTTCCCAGCGTGGCAACAAAAAAGGCTACTTGATACTTGATACTTCTATTTGATCTTCCGTTTGTGCACGTCGAGTTGATTGCATTAGTCGAAACAGGGTGAAGGTTGCAATCTTCCACCCCGGTATGTATGTGGCAATTGTAGCTCATGGAATTTTACCCCACACTACTAGTTATATTTGTAACATAATGTTTAAATACGTAAATTTTCGATCTTTCCCAACCCCTTAAAAATGCCTGAAGGAGGGTCCCGACCCTCAACGTCGCCTAGCCATTCCCTCCATAGATAGACACAAGATGCTGGAGTAACTCAGCGGGTGAGGCAGCATCTCTGGAGAGAAGGAATAGGTGACGTTTTGTGTCGAGAACCTTCTTCGGACCCTCCATAGATCCAGCTGGACCTGCTGAGATCTCCAGCACATTATGTTTTGCTCTTAAAATAAGTCGGTGGTCCACTGAAGAAACAACATGATAGACCACTCTGGATGTGCAAGTTTTGCTGTACACTTCATACTGTAGAACACATCATAATACACCTTGAGTTAATTAATGGGGTTAGATTATTTTTTAAATCTGTTGTTTAGAATTAATCGATACCCACCCTATGTACCTTATATCAGATTTAAATTGCAATTCCGATTTTTTTTTTGTTTCCCTATTTGTCAGTTTTTGTGCCCGATTATTTGGCGGCCAATCAACCGCTGTCTCGAAGGGGGTTGCGTCCAATCTCCGACCAGCTTCCCTTAAAATTCCTGTCCAATCAACAAATCGGTCTCCTCCCGTCCAATCAGCTGCTGTCTTCAAGGGCATTGTGTCCAATCATGTAATGCGCTGGTCACTCCATGGCCAATCAGACACAGTCTCAGCGGGGGCGTTGTGACCAATCACCAACCTGGTTCCCTGAACATTCCCGTCCAATCAACAAATCGGTCTCCCTCCCATCCAATCAGCCGCTGTCTCCAAGGCCATTGTGTCCAATCACGTAATGCACTGGTCACTCGATGGCCAATCAGACACAGTCTCCGAGGGGCGTTGTAACCAATCACCAGCTTCCTTCACCGAAGCAGACGATGGGCAGAGCCACAGAGAGAGAGAGAGAGATGCAAGAAAGCAGCTGTGTCATATAATACACAATAAACAAGTTATGCACTCGTGTACTCTTACATGGGTATGACCGCACATTAAAAATATCCCCCTCCCCCCCTTCAGCCTGACGGACCTTAGCGTACCCTCTAGTTCCTAAAACCCATTTCCATCACGGGAGGAGACCCTTCTTCATTATAGTATTTGCTGTATAAGTAATATTATTGTACAGCCTAACATAATGAACAATTCACGATAGGAAGCACTGATGTATTTAGTTTAAGGGAATGAAATTTACCCGAAGCTGATTACAAATGACATCCACTTTCTGGTCAGGGCTGTGATTGACGGGGCTGAGCTCCGCCTCCCCTCAGCCGGGCCCCGCCCCTTTCATTGATGGTTTCGCGCCCCAAACCCCATTGACCGCGGGTTCAGCAGCAGCCGCGGCGGGTCCACGGCTCCGGGCTCCCCCGGGTCATAAAGCCCGCTGACACGTGTTTATATCGTTTTTCCAACATTTCCTCTTCACGCAATAGATTCGTTTTCTAATGAATTGATCTGTGCAAGAATGGGTCCAAAACAAATTCCAGATTTCGGGTGGGAACCCGTTAGGGATCAGGCTCTGCCTACCTCTCTGTAGACTACGGGGAACGTTCCTTGTTTCAGTCGTAGCCACAACCCTCCCCCGCCGCTTCCTCGGGTACTATATGGCGGTTGTTTGAGGCATTTAAAATACATCTGGACAGGTGCATGGGCGGGAAAGATTAGATGGGGTGCATGGGCCAAACGCGGCAAATAGGACTAACTTAGATGGGGCATCTTGGTCGGCATGGAACAGCTGTGCTGAAAGTTCTGTTTCCGTGCTGTGTGACTCTATGTCTGTATCGCTGCTGCTCTCGTTCACCACTTTAATGTTTTAGAAACATAGAAAATGGGTGCAGGAGGAGGCCATTCGGCCCTACGAGCCAGCACCGCCATTCATTGCGATCATGGCTGATCGTCCCCAACCAATAACCCGTCCCTGCCTTCTCCCCATATCCCTTGATTCCACTAGCCCCTAGAGCTCTATCTAGCTCTCTCTTAAATCCATCCAGTGACTTGGCCTCCACTGCCCTCGATGGCAGGGAATTCCACAAATTCACAACTCTGGGTGAAAACGTTTTTTCTCACCCGTCTTAAATGGCCTCCCCTTTATTCTCAGACTGTGGCCCCTGGTCCTGGACTCGCCCAACATTGGGAACATTTTTCCTGCATCTAGCTTGTCCAGTTCTTTATCTTTTTTTTAATCGTTTTATCTCCCTCACTTTCCAAATAGTCACCACTTTCCTCTGTTTAGTTTCGCACTGCCCTCCTCCATTTCTCGGCGGCTCTGTCTCCATTTCTGGGCAAGGGCGAGCGACCAATTTCCATTCCAAGGCCGCGGACACCTTCGGCCACTTTTGTCTACTCACTTCAGTTTCAGCATTGGAAATGGAGTGTTTCTTCCAAGCCCAAGTTCGTGCCACAAAGAACCTTCTTGCATTCATACAATATCCCCACAGGAGACTCCAAAGTGCTTTACTGACAAAATAATTTGGAAATGCAGCCACTATTTTGCAATGTAGGAAATATTGCAATTACAAATTGCACGCAGGAATATTCAAAAATGGAGTTTAAAAACAAGCTGCACAGCCAAGCATTTTTAGGATGATTTCCATCTTAAAAGCACCAAGGTACTTACTTTATTAATTTTTTTAAATTAATTTATTGAACATGTTAAAAAATACACTGGTGAGGCAGCATCTCACCCGCTGAGTTTCTCCAGCATTTTTGTACACCCACATTATTTAGTATGTGGCCCAAACCAAATGCATGGCTAAAATGTCGAGGCTTTAAAATGTGGGATAAAAGAAGAAATTGCCCCAAATGCTCAGCTGGTCAGACAGCATCTGCAAGGTGAAACAGACCTTCCATTTCAGATCTAATACTGATGATGAATGGTGTTGAACCTGAGTTATTAACTCTGCTTCTTTATCAACAGAAGCTAACCGACCTGCTGAGCATTTCTTTATTTCAGATTTTCAGCATCTGTGTATTTTTTAGTTTTTCCAGTTGAATGAGAGATTGGAATGTGTATCTGACCATAAACTACCAGCAAAAACAGAAAATGTTGTCGACATTCAGCAAGTAGGCAGTATAGAGTATCTGGAACGGGAAGGGTTAATATTTCTGAGCTACTGTGGAGCAGTCGGGTTGAACCGCTGCCTTGCAGTGCCAGAGACCCGGGTTTGATCCTGACCTCGGGTGCTGTCTGTTCAGAGTTTGCTCGTTCTCCTTGTGACTGCGTGGGTTTCCTCCGGGTGCTCCGATTTCCTCCCACATCACAAAGACTTGCGGGTGTGTAGGTTAATTGCCCCTCTGTAAATTGCCCCAAGTGTGTTGGGAGTGAACGGCAAAGCGGGATATCAGAGTCCAAGCTTAAATTGGTGATCGATGATCGGTGTGGACTCGGTGGGCCAAAGGGCCTGTTTCCATGCTGTATCTCTAAAGTAAAGTAAACTCCACTCTGTAGGAATGTTACACAATTTTGAGATTAAAAAAATCAAACCTGTAATTTTTCCCATCAGATAAAGCACAAAACAACTTTAATTTGATGCCTAATTCACTTTCATATCTTCAGTATTAAAAAAGTTATGATCATTTTCATACTCAGAAATTAGCATCTTGTTCCCTCTTGCTTTTCCATAAACTTAATACAAAAGCTGTGATCACGGACAGCCAATTGACATAAAAGCCCATAACTTTCTTAAAAAATAAGAGAACTGAATGAAATGTTCAGTTATTATAGACTGAAACAAATATGATACATTTTAGGTAATTTTACATTTGACCTTCGATTTTCCACCATCTGAAGTTCCTTCTTAAACACATGATACATCTTACTTGGATGACCTGAAATTAAAGAGTATAATTACTTTGTTACCTAATTGTAGACAATTACAAAATTGACCTTTGTGACGGAAATAGTAATAAACACCCAGACTGCCTTGAAAATTCAAAAATGTGATATTCTCAAGATCAGAACTTTAACATTGTGGGCCCCCCTCGGTCATGACTGACCATGGGTGATGCATCCTAGTTGTTGGCTTCTTGTTACAAACCTCGGCTGGAGCAGCGTCGCTTGTAGCTGAAGAGACCAATGTGGGAGTGGCAGTCTCTGTCGCAATGGTCACATTTGCGTGTGGTCTCTGGTTTGTTGAAGTTGCTGCGCTCCTTTCTGCGTGCCCCACTTGTCTGCTGCTGCGTTCAACAGTTTCTCTTCCCCCATTTTGAGATGTTGGTTCAGGGTACCTCTCCATCTCATGCGGACAGCTGCAAGGCTCTCCCAGGACACCACATCCATGTCGAACACCTTCATATCTCTCTTGCAGACATCCTTGTAACGTAGCTGGGGAAGGCCAATGGTTCTCCTCCCAGATGCAGCTTTCCATAGAGGATGTCTTTATGGAGAGCCCACATCAGACTGCAATGCCTCCACCGTATGTGCCTCGACCACCACTCCAGCAGCGCGTTCCAGGCACCCACCACCCTGTGTAATAAAACATGCCCCGCACATTTTCTTGAAAGATCCCCCTACAGTGCTAAATTCAATGTCGTCTCGTCTTTGACTTTTCCACGCTGGGAAAATAGCCCTGAATCATTCCAACTCTTCTGAAACTAAATTTATCATTAAAAAAATCTCCAGACTTACATCGATCTGTATTCCTCAGTCAATATAATTGTGTTGTGACCAAGTATTAATGACGCCGCGTTCCTTTGAATAAAATTCACGGGAGAATTTCTTAAAACTTACTGTCATTAAGGGCTCCGTATCGCGAGCATAGGCTTCTTCCTGCTGTGCAGGTATAGGCATTCACCCATGTTATTTTAAGAAGGAACTGCAAATGCTGGAACAAACGAAGGTAGAAACAAAAATTTGGAGAAACCCAGCGGGCGAGGCAGCATCTCACCCGCTGAGTTTCTCCAGCATTTTTGAACACCCACATTATTTAGTAATTTGTATGCGTGTTGTTTTCTCTCTCTCCTTCAAGGATAGTTCTTCTGTTTGCCTTTATTTGCTTCTGTTTTATTTAATGTTATTTATCACGTTGTGGTTGTAGCTTTTGAACGATTTAAACGTATCGGATTTTTAAAATTCATATAAATTCATAGCGCTGCCCGAGCGCCAAATCCCTTCAGCTGTACCTGCAACTGAAGCTTCGGGTGGATTAATAGAACTTGAAGATGCATTGACATTTTGCTTTTATGTAGAAGGGTAATAGAGAAGGGGTCCGGACCGCGAGCTCGCTGACTGAATGATTCAGACATCCTGACTGAAAATCACACCCTTCCGATCAATTATTTTAGGATAAGCCTTTCTAGAGAACATGCTACTCTTTGCTTTGCCCATTTTCAACATATAGAATTTTGAATTTGGCGTTTGATTGGTACAAGGAGTCCACAATGTTCCAGATATCTATTTTTTTTACACACTGTAACTTTCTACATTTCTACATTTGGGTATGTATGTGGCTTCTTCTTTCGTGTGGCGTGCACAGCCTAAAGTTGTTGGACAACTTGTTCTGTCACAACACAATTATATTGACTGAGGAATACAGATCGATGTAAGTCTGGAGATTTTTTTAATGATAAATTTAGTTTCAGAAGCGTTGGAATGATTCAGGGCTATTTTCCCAGCGTGGCAACAAAATTTCGGCACAATAACGGAGAAATAAAGGCTACTTGATACTTGATACTTCTATTTGATCTTCCGTTTGTGCACGTCGAGTTGATTGCATTAGTCGAAACAGGGTGAAGGTTGCAATCTTTCACCCCGGTATGTATGTGGCAATTGTAGCTCATGGAATTTAACCCCACACTACTAGTTATATTTGTAACATAATATTTAAATACGCAAAATTTTCGATCTTTCCCAACCCCTTAAAAATGCCTGAAGGAGGGACCCGACCCTCAACGTCGCCTAGCCATTCCCTCCATAGATAGACACAAGATGCTGGAGTAACTCAGCGGGTGAGGCAGCATCTCTGGAGAGAAGGAATAGGTGACGTTTTGTGTCGAGAACCTTCTTCGGACCCTCCATAGATCCAGCTGGACCTGCTGAGTTCTCCAGCACATTATGTTTTGCTCTTTAAATAAATCGGTGGTCCACTGAAGAAACAACATGATAGACCACTCTGGAAGTGCAAGTTTTGCTGTACACTTCATACTGTAGAACACATCATAATACACCTTGAGTTAATTAATGGGGTTAGATTATTTTTTAAATCTGTTGTTTAGAATTAATCGATACCCACCTTATATCAGATTTAAATTGCAATTCCGATTTTTTTTTTTTTCTACCTATTTGTCAGTTTTTGTGCCCGATTATTTGGCGGCCAATCAACCGCTGTCTCGAAGGGGGTTGTGTCCAATCTCCGACCAGCTTCCCTTAAAATTCCCGTCCAATCAACAAATCGGTCTCCTCCCATCCAATCAGCTGCTGTCTTCAAGGGCATTGTGTCCAATCACGTAATGCGCTGGTCACTCCATGGCCAATCAGACAGTCTCTGCGGGGGCGTTGTGACCAATCACCAACCAGGTTCCCTGAACATTCCCGTCCAATCAACAAATCGTTCTCCCTCCCATCCAATCAGCCGCTGTCTCCAAGGCCATTGTGTCCAATCACGTAATGCACTGGTCACTCGATGGCCAATCAGACACAGTCTCCGAGGGGCGTTGTAACCAATCACCAGCTTCCTTCACCGAAGCAGACGATGGGCAGAGCCACAGAGAGAGAGAGAGAGATACAAGAAAGCAGCTGTGTCATATAATACACAATAAACAAGTTATGCACTCGTGTACTCTTACATGGGTATGACCGCACATTAAAAATACCCCCCTTCAGCCTGACGGACCTTAGCGTACCCTCTAGTTCCTAAAACCCATTTCCATCACTGGAGGAGACCCTTCTTCATTATTCAGATTCAGATTCAATTTTAATTGTCATTGTCAGTGTACAGTACAGAGACAACGAAATGCATTATAGTATTTGCTGTATAAGTAATATTATTGTGCAGCCTAACATAATAATAATAATACATTTTATTTATGGGCGCCTTTCAAGAGTCTCAAGGACACCTTACAAAAATTGAGCATGTAGAGGAAAAACATGTAAGGGGAATGAAATAAATAGTAGAGACATGACTAGTACACAAAGTAAAGACATAATTCAATACAAAACACAGTATGAGGCAATTAATGCACAGATGAAAAGGGACGGGGACGTGGGGCTAAGGATAGGCAGAGGTAGGAAGCACTGATGTATTTAGTTTAAGGGAATGAAATTTACCCGAAGCTGATTACAAATGACATCCACTTTCTGGTCAGGGCTGTGATTGACGGGGCTGAGCTCCGCCTCCCCTCAGCCGGGCCCCGCCCCTTTCATTGATTGTTCCGCCGCCGTTTCGCGCACAAAACCCCATTGACCGCGGGTTCAGCAGCAGCCGCGATGGGTCCACAGCTCCGGGCTCCCCCGGGTCCTAAAGCCCGCCGACACGTTGCGTCTATATCGTGTTTCTAGCATTTCCTCTTCACGCAACAGATTCGTTTTCTAGTGAATTGATCTGTGCAAGAATGGGTCCAAAACAAATTCCAGAATCCGGGTGGGAACCCGTTAGGGATCAGGCTCTGCCTACCTCTCTGTAGACTACGGGGAACGTTCCTTGTTTCAGTCGTAGCCACAATCCTCCCCCGCCGCTTCCTCGGGTACTATATGGCGGTTGTTTGAGGCATTTAAAATACATCTGGACAGGTGCATGGGCGGGAAAGATTAGATGGGGTGCATGGGCGGGAAAGATTAGATGGGGTGCATGGGCGGGAAAGATTAGATGGGGTGCATGGGCGGGAAAGATTAGATGGGGTGCATGGGCCAAACGCGGCAAATAGGACTAACTTAGATGGGGCATCTTGGTCGGCATGGAACAGCTGTGCTGAACGTTCTGTTTCCGTGCTGTGTGACTCTATGTCTGTATCGCTGCTGCTCTCGTTCACCACTTTAATGTTTTAGAAACATAGAAAATGGGTGCAGGAGGAGGCCATTCGGCCCTTCGAGCCAGCACCGCCATTCATTGCGATCATGGCTGATCGTCCCCAACCAATAACCCGTGCCTGCCTTCTCCTCATATCCCTTGATTCCACTAGCCCCTAGAGCTCTATCTAGCTCTCTCTTAAATCCATCCAGTGACTTGGCCTCCACTGCCCTCGATGGCAGGGAATTCCACAAATTCACAACTCTGGGTGAAAACGTTTTTTCTCACCCCAGTCTTAAATGGCCTCCCCTTTATTCTCAGACTGTGGCCCCTGGTTCTGGACTCGCCCAACATTGGGAACATTTTTCCTGCACCTAGCTTGACCAGTTCTTTATCTTTTTTATCGTTTTATCTCCCTCACTTTCCAAATAGTCACCACTTTCCTCTGTTTAGTTTCGCACTGCCCTCCTCCATTTCTCGGCGGCTCTGTCTCCATTTCTGGGCAAGGGCGATCGACCAATTTCCATTCCAAGGCCGCGGACACCTTCGGCCACTTTGTCTACTCACTTCAGTTTCAGCATTGGAAATGGAGTGTTTCTTCCAAGCCCAAGTTCGTGCCACAAAGAACCTTCTTGCATTCATACAATATCCCCACAGGAGACTCCAAAGTGCTTTACTGACAAAATAATTTGGAAATGCAGCCACTATTTTGCAATGTAGGAAATATTGCAATTACAAATTGCACGCAGGAATATTCAAAAATAAAGTTTAAAAACAAGCTGCACAGCCAAGCATTTTTAGGATGATTTTCATCTTAAAAGCACCAAGGTACTTACTTTATTAATTTTTTTAAATTAATTTATTGAACATGTTACAAAATACACTGGTGAGGCAGCATCTCACCCGCTGAGGTTATCCAGCATTTTTGTACACCAACATTATTTAGTATGCGGCCCAAACCAAATGTATGGCTAAAATGTCGAGGCTTTAAAATGTGGGATAAAAGAAGAAATTGCCCCAAATGCTCAGCTGGTCAGACAGCATCTGCAAGGTGAAACAGACCTTCCATTTCAGATCTAATACTGATGATGAATGGTGTTGAACCTGAGTTATTAACTCTGCTTCTTTCTCAACAGAAGCTAACCGACCTGCTGAGCATTTCTTGAATGGTATGTCTATTTCAGATTTTCAGCATCTGTGTATTTTTTAGTTTTTCCAGTTGAATGAGAGATTGGAATGTGTATCTGACCATAAACTACCATCAAAAACAGAACATGTTGTCGGCATTCAGCAAGTAGGCAGTATAGAGTATCTGGAACGGGAAGGGTTAATATTTCTGAGCTACTGTGGAGCAGTCGGGTTGAACCGCTGCCTTGCAGTGCCAGAGACCCGGGTTTGATCCTGACCTCGGTTGCTGTCTGTTCAGAGTTTGCTCATTCTCCTTGTGACTGCGTGGGTTTCCTCCGGGTGCTCCGATTTCCTCCCACATCACAAAGACTTGCGGGTGTGTAGGTTAATTGCCCCTCTGTAAATTGCCCCAAGTGTGTTGGGAGTGAACGGCAAAGCGGGATATCAGAGTCCAAGCTTAAATTGGTGATCGATGATCGGTGTGGACTCGGTGGGCCAAAGGGCCTGTTTCCATGCTGTATCTCTAAAGTAAAGTAAGCTCCACTCTGTAGGAATGTTACACAATTTTGAGATTTAAAAAATCAAACCTGTAATTTATCCCATCAGATAAAGCACAAAACAACTTTAATTTGATGCCTAATTCACTTTCATATCTTCAGTATTAAAAAAGTTATGATCATTTTCATACTCAGAAATTGGCATCTTGTTCCCTCTTGCTTTTCCATAAACTTAATACAAAAGCTGTGATCGAGGACAGCCAATTGACATAAAAGCCCATAACTTTCTTAAAAAATAAGAGAACTGAATGAAATGTTCAGTTATTATAGACTGAAACAAATATGATACATTTTAGGTAATTTTACATTTTACCTTCGATTTTCCACTATCTGAAGTTCCTTCTTAAACACATGATACATCTTACTTGGATGACCTGAAATTAAAGCGTATAATTACTTTGTTACCTAATTGTAGATAATTACAAAATTGACCTTTGTGACGGAAATAGTAATAAACACCCAGACTGCCTTGAAAATTCAAAAATGTGATATTCTCAAGATCAGAACTTTAATATTGTGGTGCCCCCCTCGGTCATGACTGACCATGGGTGATGCATCCTAGTTGTTGGCTTCTTGTTACAAACCTCGGCTGGAGCAGCGTCGCTTGTGGCTGAAGAGACCAATGTGGGAGTGCCAATCTCTGTCGCAATGGTCACATTTGCGTGTGGTCTCTGGTTTGTTGAAGTTGCTGCGCTCCTTTCTGCGTGCCCCACTTGTCTGCTGCTGCGTTCAACAGTTTCTCTTCCCCCATTTTGAGATGTTGGTTCAGGGTACCTCTCCACCTCATGCGGACAGCTGCAAGGCTCTCCCAGGACACCACATCGATGTCGAGCACCTTCATATCTCTCTTGCAGACATGAATGAATGAATGAATGAATGAATGAATGAATGAATGAATGAAAACTTTATTGTCATTCAGATATACACCTAGACACAGTGCACCTTGAACGAAATTTCGTTGCATTTGACTCTCCAATCAGGTAAATAGTAAAAGTAAAAGTGCTAGGCGCGTCCATAAAAATGCCTCATGTGCATGGTTCTGTAAAATAAATATATATAAAAAGTTTTTAAAAAGTGTCGATATTTAAAAAGTTCTAGCCTAGAACTTAAAAAGTTCTAATTCTAGACATCCTTGTAACGTAGCTGGGGTTAGGCCAATGGTTCTCCTCCCAGATGCAGCTTTCCATAGAGGATGTCTTTATGGAGAGCCCACATCAGACTGCAATGCCTGCACCGTATGTGCCTCGACCATCACTCCAGCAGCGCGTTCCAGGCACCCACCACCCTGTGTAATAAAACATGCCCCGCACATTTTCTTGAAAGATCCCCCTACAGTGCTAAATTCAATGTCGTCTCGTCTTTGACTTTTCCACGCTGGGAAAATAGCCCTGATTCATTCCAACGCTTCTGAAACTAAATTTATCATTAAAAAAAATCTCCAGACTTACATCGATCTGTATTCCTCAGTCAATATAATTGTGTTGTGACCAAGTATTAATGACGCCGCGTTCCTTTGAATAAAATTCACGGGAGAATTTCTTAAAACTTACTGTCATTAAGGGCTCCGTATCGCGAGCCTAGGCTTCTTCCTGCTGTGCAGGTATAGGCATTCACCCATGTTATTTTAAGAAGGAACTGCAAATGCTGGAACAAACGAAGGTAGAAACAAAAATGTGGAGAAATCCAGCGGGCGAGGCAGCATCTCACCCGCTGAGTTTCTCCAGCATTTTTGTACACCCACATTATTTAGTAATTTGTATGCGTGTTGTTTTCTCTCTCTCCTTCAAGGTTAGTTCTTCTGTTTGCCTTTATTTGCTTCTGTTTTATTTAGTGTTATTTATCACGTTGTGGTTGTAGCTTTTGAACGATTTAAACGTATCGGATTTTTAAAATTCATATAAATTCATAGCGTTGCCCGAGCGCCAAATCCCTTCAGCTGTACCTGCAACTGAAGCTTCGGGTGGATTAGTAGAACTTGAAGAGGCATTGACACTTTGCTTTTATGTAGAAGGGTAATAGAGAAGGGGTCCGGACCGCGAGCTCGCTGACTAAATGATTCAGACATCCTGACTGAAAATCACACCCTTCCGATCAATTATTTTAGGATAAGCCTTTCTAGAGAACATGCTACTCTTTGCTTTGCACATTTTCAACATATAGAATTTTGAATTTGGTACAAGGAGTCTACAATGTTCCAGATATCTATTTTTTTTACACACTGTAACTTTCTACATTTCTACTTTTGGGTATGTATGTGGCTTCTTCTTTCGTGTGGCGTGCGCAGCCTAAAGTTGTTGGACAACTTGTTCTGTCACAACACAATTATATTGACAGGAATACAGATCGATGTAAGTCTGGAGATTTTTTTAATGATAAATTTAGTTTCAGAAGCGTTGGAATGATTCAGGGCTATTTTCCCAGCGTGGCAACAAAATTTCATTCAGACCGCAAGGTCTGAATGACAATAAAGGCTACTTGATACTTGATACTTCTATTTGATCTTCCGTTTGTGCACGTCGAGTTGATTGCATTAGTCGAAACAGGGTGAAGGTTGCAATCTTCCACCCCGGTATGTATGTGGCAATTGTAGCTCATGGAATTTTACCCCACACTACTAGTTATATTTGTAACATAATGTTTAAATACGTAAAATTTTCGATCTTTCCCAACCCCTTAAAAATGCCTGAAGGAGGGACCCGACCCTCAACGTCGCCTAGCCATTCCCTCCATAGATAGACACAAGATGCTGGAGTAACTCAGCGGGTGAGGCAGCATCTCTGGAGAGAAGGAATAGGTGACGTTTTGTGTCGAGAATCTTCTTCGGACCCTCCATACATCCAACTGGACCTGCTGAGTTCTCCAGCACATTATGTTTTGCTCTTAAAATAAATCGGTGGTCCACTGAAGAAACAACATGATAGACCACTCTGGAAGTGCAAGTTTTGCTGTACACTTCATACTGTAGAACACATCATAATACACCTTGAGTTAATTAATGGGGTTAGATTATTTTTTAAATCTGTTGTTTAGAATTAATCGATACCCACCCTATGTACCTTATATCAGATTTAAATTGCAATTCCGATTATTTTTTTGTTTCTACCTATTTGTCAGTTTTTGTGCCCGATTATTTGGCGGCCAATCAACCGCTGTCTCGAAGGGGGTTGCGTCCAATCTCCGACCAGCTTCCCTTAAAATTCCCGTTCAATCAACAAATCGGTCTCCTCCCGTCCAATCAGCTGCTGTCTTCAAGGGCATTGTGTCCAATCACGTAATGCGCTGGTCACTCCATGGCCAATCAGACACAGCCATAGCGGGGGCGTTGTGACCAATCACCAACCAGGTTCCCTGAACATTCCCGTCCAATCAACAAATCGGTCTCCCTCCCATCCAATCAGCCGCTGTCTCCAAGGCCATTGTGTCCAATCACGTAATGCACTGGTCACTCGATGGCCAATCAGACACAGTCTCCGAGGGGCGTTGTAACCAATCACCAGCTTCCTTCACCGAAGCAGACGATGGGCAGAGCCACAGAGAGAGAGAGATGCAAGAAAGCAGCTGTGTCATATAATACACAATAAACAAGTTATGCACTCGTGTACTCTTACATGGGTATGACCGCACATTAAAAATATCCCCCGCCCCCCCCTTCAGCCTGACGGACCTTAGCGTACCCTCTAGTTCCTAAAACCCATTTCCATCACTGGAGGAGACCCTTCTTCATTATAGTATTTGCTGTATAAGTAATATTATTGTGCAGCCTAACATAATGAACAATTCACGATAGGAGGCACGGATGTATTTAGTTTAAGGGAATGAAATTTACCCGAAGCTGATTACAAATGACATCCACTTTCTGGTCAGGGCTGTGATTGACGGGGCTGAGCTCCGCCTCCCCTCAGCCGGGCCCCGCCCCTTTCATTGATGGTTCCGCCGCCGTTTCGCGCCCCAAACCCCATTGACCGCGGGTTCAGCAGCAGCCGCGGCGGGTCCACAGCTCCGGGCTCCCCCGGATCCTAAAGCCCGCTCTCACGTTGTGTTTATATCGTATTTCCAACATTTCCTCTTCACGCAATAGATTCGTTTTCTAATGAATTGATCTGTGCAAGAATTGGTCCAAAACAAATTCCAGATTCCGGGTGGGAACCCGTTAGGGATCAGGCTCTGCCTACCTCTCTGTAGACTACGGGGAATGTTCCTTGTTTCAGTCGTAGCCACAACCCTCCCCCGCCGCTTCCTCGGGTACTTTATGGCGGTTGTTTGAGGCATTTAAAATACATCTGGACAGGTGCATGGGCGGGAAAGATTAGATGGGGTGCATGGGCCAAACGCGGCAAATAGGACTAACTTAGATGGGGCATCTTGGTCGGCATGGAACAGCTGTGCTGAAAGTTCTGTTTCCGTGCTGTGTGACTCTATGTCTATCGCTGCTGCTCTCGTTCACCACTTTAATGTTTTAGAAACATAGAAAATGGGTGCAGGAGGAGGCCATTCGGCCCTTCGAGCCAGCACCGCCATTCATTGCGATCATGGCTGATCGTCCCCAACCAATAACCCGTGCCTGCCTTCTCCCCATATCCCTTGATTCCACTAGCCCCTAGAGCTCTATCTAGCTCTCTCTTAAATCCATCCAGTGACTTGGCCTCCACTGCCCTCGATGGCAGGGAATTCCACAAATTCACAATTCTGGGTGAAAACGTTTTTTCTCACCCCAGTCTTAAATGGCCTCCCCTTTATTCTCAGACTGTGGCCCCTGGTTCTGGACTCGCCCAACATTGGGAACATTTTTCCTGCATCTAGCTTGTCCAGTTCTTTATCTTTTTTTTATCGTTTTATCTCCCTCACTTTCCAAATAGTCACCACTTTCCTCTGTTTAGTTTCGCACTGCCCTCCTCCATTTCTCGGCGGCTCTGTCTCCATTTCTGGGCAAGGGCGAGCGACCAATTT
Source organism: Amblyraja radiata (assembly GCF_010909765.2). Classification (NCBI taxonomy): domain Eukaryota; kingdom Metazoa; phylum Chordata; class Chondrichthyes; order Rajiformes; family Rajidae; genus Amblyraja; species Amblyraja radiata. Next base: position 13,428,977 of record NC_045985.1, on the reverse strand, counting down.
CCATTCCAAGGCCGCGGACACCTTCGGCCACTTTGTCTACTCACTTCAGTTTCAGCATTAGAAATGGAGTGTTTCTTCCAAGCCCAAGTTCATGCCACAAAGACCCTTCTTGCATTCATACAATATCCCCACAGGAGACTCCAAAGTACTTTACTGACAAAATAATTTGGAAATGCAGCCACTATTTTGCAATGTAGGAAATATTGCAATTACAAATTGCACGCAGGAATATTCAAAAATGGAGTTTAAAAACAAGCTGCACAGCCAAGCATTTTTAGGATGATTTCCATCTTAAAAGCACCAAGGTACTTACTTTATTAATTTTTTTTAATTTATTTATTGAACATGTTAAAAAATACACTGGTGAGGCAGCATCTCACCCGCTGAGTTTCTCCAGCATTTTTGTACACCCACATTATTTAGTATGCGGCCCAAACCAAATGCATGGCTAAAATGTCGAGGCTTTAAAATGTGGGATAAAAGAAGAAATTGCCCCAAATGCTCAGCTGGTCAGACAGCATCTGCAAGGTGAAACAGACCTTCCATTTCAGATCTAATACTGATGATGAATGGTGTTGAACCTGAGTTATTAACTCTGCTTCTTTCTCAACAGAAGCTAACCGACCTGCTGAGCATTTCTTTATTTCAGATTTTCAGCATCTGTGTATTTTTTAGTTTTTCCAGTTGAATGAGAGATTGGAATGTGTATCTGACCATAAACTACCAGCAAAAACAGAAAATGTTGTCGACATTCAGCAAGTAGGCAGTATAGAGTATCTAGAACGGGAAGGGTTAATATTTCTGAGCTACTGTGGAGCAGTCGGGTTGAAGGGTTTGATACTGACCTCGGGTGCTGTCTGTTCAGAGTTTGCTCGTTCTCCTTGTGACTGCGTGGGTTTCCTCCGGGTGCTCCGATTTCCTCCCACATCACAAAGACTTGCGGGTGTGTAGGTTAATTGCCCCTCTGTAAATTGCCCCAAGTGTGTTGGGAGTGAACGGCAAAGCGGGATATCAGAGTCCAAGCTTAAATTGGTGATCGATGATCGGTGTGGACTCGGTGGGCCAAAGGGCCTGTTTCCATGCTGTATCTCTAAAGTAAAGTAAGCTCCACTCTGTAGGAATGTTACACAATTTTGAGATTAAAAAAATCAAACCTGTAATTTTTCCCATCAGATAAAGCACAAAACAACTTTAATTTGATGCCTAATTCACTTTCATATCTTCAGTATTAAAAAAGTTATGATCATTTTCATACTCAGAAATTAGCATCTTGTTCCCTCTTGCTTTTCCATAAACTTAATACAAAAGCTGTGATCACGGACAGCCAATTGACATAAAAGCCCATAACTTTCTTAAAAAATAAGAGAACTGAATGAAATGTTCAGTTATTATAGACTGAAACAAATATGATACAGTTTGGCAAAAGAATAAATCAGGGAAGGTAGTGCATCCGTGGATAACAAGGGAAATCAGGGATAGTATCAAAGCGAAGGATGATGCGTACAAATTAGCCAGAAAAAGCAGCATACCGGAGGACTGGGAGAAATTCATAGACCAGCAGAGAAGGACAAAGGGCTTAATTAGGAAAGGAAAAATAGATTATGAAAGAAAACTGGCAGGGAACATAAAAACTGACTGCAAAAGTTTTTATAGATATGTGAAAAGAAAGAGATTAGTTAAAACAAATGTAGGTCCCTTGCAGTCAGAAACGGGTGAGTTGATCATGGGGAACAAGGATATGGCGGACCAATTGAATAACTACTTTGGTTCCGTCTTCACTAAGGAAGACATAAATAATCTGCCGGAAATAGCAGGGGACCGCGGGTCAAAGGAGTTGGAGGAATTGAGTGAAATCCAGGTTAGCCGGGAAGTGGTGTTGGGTAAATTAAATGGATTAAAGGCTGATAAATCCCCAGGGCCAGATAGGCTGCATCCCAGAGTACTTAACGAAGTAGCTCCAGAAATAGTGGATGCATTAGTAATAATCTTTCAAAACTCTTTAGATTCTGGAGTAGTTCCTGAGGATTGGCGGGTAGCAAACGTAACCCCACTTTTTAAGAAGGGAGGGAGAGAGAAAACGGGGAATTACAGACCAGTTAGTTTAACATCGGTAGTGGGGAAACTGCTAGAGTCAGTTATTAAAGATGGGATAGCAGCACATTTGGAAAGTGGTGAAATCATTGGACAAAGTCAGCATGGATTTACAAAAGGTAAATCATGTCTGACGAATCTTATAGAATTTTTCGAGGATGTAACTAGTAGCGTGGATAGGGGAGAACCAGTGGATGTGGTGTATCTGGACTTCCAGAAGGCTTTCGACAAGATCCCACATAAGAGATTAGTTTACAAACTTAAAGCACACGGCATTGGGGGTTCAGTATTGATGTGGATAGAGAACTGGCTGGCAAACAGGAAGCAAAGAGTAGGAGTAAACGGGTCCTTTTCACAATGGCAGGCAGTGACTAGTGGTGTACCGCAAGGCTCAGTGCTGGGACCCCAGCTATTTACAATATATATTAATGATCTGGATGAGGGAATTGAAGGCAATATCTCCGATTATGCGATGACACTAAGCTGGGGGGCAGTGTTAGCTGTGAGGAGGATGCTAGGAGACTGCAAGGTGACTTGGATAGGCTGGGTGAGTGGGCAAATGTTTGGCAGATGCAGTATAATGTGGATAAATGTGAGGTTATCCATTTTGGTGGCAAAAACGGGAAAGCAGACTATTATCTAAATGGTGGCCGACTAGGAAAAGGGGAGATGCAGCGAGACCTGGGTGTCATGGTACACCAGTCATTGAAAGTGGGCATGCAGGTGCAGCAGGCAGTGAAGAAAGCGAATGGTATGTTAGCTTTCATAGCAAAAGGATTTGAGTATAGGAGCAGGGAGGTTCTACTGCAGTTGTACAGGGTCTTGGTGAGACCACACCTGGAGTATTGCGTACAGTTTTGGTCTCCAAATCTGAGGAAGGACATTATTGCCAAAGAGGGAGTGCAGAGAAGGTTCACCAGACTGATTCCTGGGATGTCAGGACTGTCTTATGAAGAAAGACTGGATAGACTTGGTTTATACTCTCTAGAATTTAGGAGATTGAGAGGGGATCTTATAGAAACTTACAAAATTCTTAGGGGGTTGGACAGGCTAGATGCAGGAAGATTGCTCCCGATGTTGGGGAAGTCCAGGACAAGGGGTCACAGCTTAAGGATAAGGGGGAAATCCTTTAAAACCGAGATGAGAAGAACCTTTTTCACACAGAGAGTGGTGAATCTCTGGAACTCCCTGCCACAGAGGGTAGTCGAGGCCAGTTCATTGGCTATATTTAAGAGGGAGTTAGATGTGGCCCTTGTGGCTAAGGGGATCAGAGGGTATGGAGAGAAGGCAGGTACGGGATACTGAGTTGGATGATCAGCCATGATCATATTGAATGGCGGTGCAGGCTCGAAGGGCCGAATGGCCTACTCCTGCACCTAATTTCTATGTTTCTATGTTTCTATGATACATTTTAGGTAATTTTACATTTGACCTTCGATTTTCCACCATCTGAAGTTCCTTCTTAAACACATGATACATCTTACTTGGATGACCTGAAATTAAAGCGTATAATTACTTTGTTACCTAATTGTAGATAATTACAAAATTGACCTTTGTGACGGAAATAGTAATAAACACCCAGACTGCCTTGAAAATTCAAAGATGTGATATTCTCAAGATCAGAACTTTAACATTGTGGGCCCCCCTCGGTCATGACTGACCATGGGTGATGCATCCTAGTTGTTGGCTTCTTGTTACAAACCTCGGCTGGAGCAGCGTCGCTTGTGGCTGAAGAGACCAATGTGGGAGTGGCAGTCTCTGTCGCAATGGTCACATTTGCGTGTGGTCTCTGGTTTGTTGAAGTTGCTGCGCTCCTTTCTGCGTGCCCCACTTGTCTGCTGCTGCGTTCAACAGTTTCTCTTCCCCCATTTTGAGATGTTGGTTCAGGGTACCTCTCCACCTCATGCGGACAGCTGCAAGGCTCTCCCAGGACACCACATCGATGTCGAGCACCTTCATATCTCTCTTGCAGACATCCTTGTAACGTAGCTGGGGAAGGCCAATGGTTCTCCTCCCAGATGCAGCTTTCCATAGAGGATGTCTTTATGGAGAGCCCACATCAGACTGCAATGCCTCCACCGTATGTGCCTCGACCACCACTCCAGCAGCGCGTTCCAGGCACCCACCACCCTGTGTAATAAAACATGCACCGCACATTTTCTTGAAAGATCCTCCTACAGTGCTAAATTCAATGTCGTCTCGTCTTTGACTTTTCCACGCTGGGAAAATAGCCCTGATTCATTCCAACGCTTCTGAAACTAAATTTATCATTAAAAAAAATCTCCAGACTTACATCGATCTGTATTCCTCAGTCAATATAATTGTGTTGTGACCAAGTATTAATGACGCCACGTTCCTTTGAATAAAATTCACGGGAGAATTTCTTAAAACTTACTGTCATTAAGGGCTCCGTATCGCGAGCATAGGCTTCTTCCTGCTGTGCAGGTATAGGCATTCACCCATGTTATTTTAAGAAGGAACTGCAAATGCTGGAACAAACGAAGGTAGAAACAAAATTGTGGAGAAACCCAGCAGGCGAGGCAGCATCTCATCCGCTGAGTTTCTCCAGCATTTTTGTACACCCACATTATTTAGTAATTTGTATGCGTGTTGTTTTCTCTCTCTCCTTCAAGGTTAGTTCTTCTGTTTGCCTTTATTTGCTTCTGTTTTATTTAGCGTTATTTATCACGTTGTGGTTGTAGCTTTTGAACGATTTAAACGTATCGGATTTTAAAAATTCATATAAATTCATAGCGTTGCCCGAGCGCCAAATCCCTTCAGCTGTACCTGCAACTGAAGCTTCGGGTGGATTAATAGAACTTGAAGAGGCATTGACACTTTGCTTTTATGTAGAAGGGTAATAGAGAAGGGGTCCGGACCGCGAGCTCGCTGACTGAATGATTCAAACATCCTGACTGAAAATCACACCCTTCCGATCAATTATTTTAGGATAAGCCTTTCTAGAGAACATGCTCCTCTTTGCTTTGCACATTTTCAACATATAGAATTTTGAATTTGGTACAAGGAGTCTACAATGTTCCAGATATCTATTTTTTTTACACACTGTAACTTTCTACATTTCTACTTTTGGGTATGTATGTGGCTTCTTCTTTCGTGTGGCGTGCACAGCCTAAAGTTGTTGGACAACTTGTTCTGTCACAACACAATTATATTGACTGAGGAATACAGATCGATGTAAGTCTGGAGATTTTTTTAATGATAAATTTAGTTTCAGAAGCGTTGGAATGATTCAGGGCTATTTTCCCAGCGTGGCAACAAAATTGTCATTACAGACCGCAAGGTCTGAATGACAATAAAGGCTACTTGATACTTGATACTTCTATTTGATCTTCCGTTTGTGCACGTCGAGTTGATTGCATTAGTCGAAACAGGGTGAAGGTTGCAATCTTCCACCCCGGTATGTATGTGGCAATTGTAGCTCATGGAATTTTACCCCACACTACTAGTTATATTTGTAACATAATGTTTAAATACGTAAAATTTTCGATCTTTCCCAACCCCTTAAAAATGCCAGAAGGAGGGACCCGACCCTCAACGTCGCCTAGCCATTCCCTCCATAGATAGACACAAGATGCTGGAGTAACTCAGCGGGTGAGGCAGCATCTCTGGAGAGAAGGAATAGGTGACGTTTTGTGTCGAGAACCTTCTTCGGACCCTCCATAGATCCAGCTGGACCTGCTGAGTTCTCCAGCACATTATGTTTTGCTCTTAAAATAAATCGGTGGTCCACTGAAGAAACAACATGATAGACCACTCTGGAAGTGCAAGTTTTGCTGTACACTTCATACTGTAGAACACATCATAATACACCTTGAGTTAATTAATGGGGTTAGATTATTTTTTAAATCTGTTGTTTAGAATTAATCGATACCCACCCTATGTACCTTATATCAGATTTAAATTGCAATTCCGATTTTTTTTTTTTTTCTACCTATTTGTCAGTTTTTGTGCCCGATTATTTGGCGGCCAATCAACCGCTGTCTCGAAGGGGGTTGCGTCCAATCTCCGACCAGCTTCCCTTAAAATTCCCGTCCAATCAACAAATCGGTCTCCTCCCGTCCAATCAGCTGCTGTCTTCAAGGGCATTGTGTCCAATCACGTAATGCGCTGGTCACTACATGGCCAATCAGACACAGTCTCAGCGGGGGCGTTGTGACCAATCACCAACCAGGTTCCCTGAACATTCCCGTCCAATCAACAAATCGGTCTCCCTCCCATCCAATCAGCCGCTGTCTCCAAGGCCATTGTGTCCAATCACGTAATGCACTGGTCACTCGATGGCCAATCAGACACAGTCTCCGAGGGGCGTTGTAACCAATCACCAGCTTCCTTCACCGAAGCAGACGATGGGCAGAGCCACAGAGAGAGAGAGAGAGAGACACAAGAAAGCAGCTGTGTCATATAATACACAATAAACAAGTTATGCACTCGTGTACTCTTACATGGGTATGACCGCACATTAAAAATATCCCCCTCCCCCCCCCTTCAGCCTGACGGACCTTAGCGTACCCTCTAGTTCCTAAAACCCATTTCCATCACGGGAGGAGACCCTTATTCATTATAGTATTTGCGGTATAAGTAATATTATTGTACAGCCTAACATAATGAACAATTCACGATAGGAAGCACTGATGTATTTAGTTTAAGGGAATGAAATTTACCCGAAGCTGATTACAAATTACATCCACTTTCTGGTCAGGGCTGTGATTGACGGGGCTGAGCTCCGCCTCCCCTCAGCCGGGCCCCGCTCCTTTCATTGATTGTTCCGCCGCCGTTTCGCGCACAAAACCTCATTGACCGCGGGTTCAGCAGCAGCCGCGGCGGGTCCACAGCTCCGGGCTCCCCCAAATCCTAAAGCCCGCTCTCACGTTGTGTTTATATCGTTTTTCCAACATTTCCTCTTCACGCAATAGATTCGTTTTCTAATGAATTGATCTGTGCAAGAATTGGTCCAAAACAAATTCCAGATTCCGGGTGGGAACCCGTTAGGGATCAGGCTCTGCCTACCTCTCTGTAGACTACGGGGAACGTTCCTTGTTTCAGTCGTAGCCACAACCCTCCCCCGCCGCTTCTTCGGGTACTATATGGCGGTTGTTTGAGGCATTTAAAATACATCTGGACAGGTGCATGGGCGGGAAAGATTAGATGGGGTGCATGGGCCAAACGCGGCAAATAGGACTAACTTAGATGGGGCATCTTGGTCGGCATGGAACAGCTGTGCTGAAAGTTCTGTTTCCGTGCTGTGTGACTCTATGTCTGTATCGCTGCTGCTCTCGTTCACCACTTTAATGTTTTAGAAACATAGAAAATGGGTGCAGGAGGAGGCCATTCGGCCCTACGAGCCAGCACCGCCATTCATTGCGATCATGGCTGATCGTCCCCAACCAATAACCCGTCCCTGCCTTCTCCCCATATCCCTTGATTCCACTAGCCCCTAGAGCTCTATCTAGCTCTCTCTTAAATCCATCCAGTGACTTGGCCTCCACTGCCCTCGATGGCAGGGAATTCCACAAATTCACAACTCTGGGTGAAAACATTTTTTCTCACCCCAGTCTTAAATGGCCTCCCCTTTATTCTCAGACTGTGGCCCCTGGTTCTGGACTCGCCCAACATTGGGAACATTTTTCCTGCATCTAGCTTGTCCAGTTCTTTATCTTTTTTTTATCGTTTTATCTCCCTCACTTTCCAAATAGTCACCACTTTTCTCTGTTTAGTTTCGCACTGCCCTCCTCCATTTCTCGGCGGCTCTGTCTCCATTTCTGGGCAAGGGCGAGCGACCAGTTTCCATTCCAAGGCCGCGGACACCTTCGGCCACTTTGTCTACTCACTTCAGTTTCAGCATTGGAAATGGAGTGTTTCTTCCAAGCCCAAGTTCGTGCCACAAAGAACCTTCTTGCATTCGTACAATATCCCCACAGGAGACTCCAAAGTACTTTACTGACAAAATAATTTGGAAATGCAGCCACTATTTTGCAATGTAGGAAATATTGCAATTACAAATTGCACGCAGGAATATTCAAAAATGGAGTTTAAAAACAAGCTGCACAGCCAAGCATTTTTAGGATGATTTCCATCTTAAAAGCACCAAGGTACTTACTTTATTAATTTTTTTAAATTAATTTATTGAACATGTTAAAAAATACACTGGTGAGGCAGCATCTCACCCGCTGAGTTTCTCCAGCATTTTTGTACACCCACATTATTTAGTATGCGGCCCAAACCAAATGCATGGCTAAAATGTCGAGGCTTTAAAATGTGGGATAAAAGAAGAAATTGCCCCAAATGCTCAGCTGGTCAGACAGCATCTGCAAGGTGAAACAGACCTTCCATTTCAGATCTAATACTGATGATGAATGGTGTTGAACCTGAGTTATTAACTCTGCTTCTTTCTCAACAGAAGCTAACCGACCTGCTGAGCATTTCTTTATTTCAGATTTTCAGCATCTGTGTATTTTTTAGTTTTTCCAGTTGAATGAGAGATTGGAATGTGTATCTGACCATAAACTACCAGCAAAAACAGAAAATGTTGTCGACATTCAGCAAGTAGGCAGTATAGAGTATCTGGAACGGGAAGGGTTAATATTTCTGAGCTACTGTGGAGCAGTCGGGTTGAACCGCTGCCTTGCAGTGCCAGAGACCCGGGTTTGATCCTGACCTCGGGTGCTGTCTGTTCAGAGTTTGCTCGTTCTCCTTGTGACTGCGTGGGTTTCCTCCGGGTGCTCCGATTTCCTCCCACATCACAAAGACTTGCGGGTGTGTAGGTTAATTGCCCCTCTGTAAATTGCCCCAAGTGTTTTGGGAGTGAACGGCAAAGCGGGATATCAGAGTCCAAGCTTAAATTGGTGATCGATGATCGGTGTGGACTCGGTGGGCCAAAGGGCCTGTTTCCATGCTGTATCTCTAAAGTAAAGTAAGCTCCACTCTGTAGGAATGTTACACAATTTTGAGATTAAAAAAATCAAACCTGTAATTTATCCCATCAGATAAAGCACAAAACAACTTTAATTTGATGCCTAATTCACTTTCATATCTTCAGTATTAAAAAAGTTATGATCATTTTCATACTCAGAAATTGGCATCTTGTTCCCTCTTGCTTTTCCATAAACTTAATACAAAAGCTGTGATCACGGACAGCCAATTGACATAAAAGCTCATAACTTTCTTAAAAAATAAGATAACTGAATGAAATGTTCAGTTATTATAGACTGAAACAAATATGATACATTTTAGGTAATTTTACATTTGACCTTCGATTTTCCACCATCTGAAGTTCCTTCTTAAACACATGATACATCTTACTTGGATGACCTGAAATTAAAGCGTATAATTACTTAGTTACCTAATTGTAGATAATTACAAAATTGACCTTTGTGACGGAAATAGTAATAAACACCCAGACTGCCTTGAAAATTCAAAAATGTGATATTCTCAAGATCAGAACTTTAATATTGTGGGGTCCCCCTCGGTCATGACTGACCATGGGTGATGCATCCTAGTTGTTGGCTTCTTGTTACAAACCTCGGCTGGAGCAGCGTCGCTTGTGGCTGAAGAGACCAATGTGGGAGTGCCAATCTCTGTCGCAATGGTCACATTTGCGTGTGGTCTCTGGTTTGTTGAAGTTGCTGCGCTCCTTTCTGCGTGCCCCACTTGTCTGCTGCTGCGTTCAACAGTTTCTCTTCCCCCATTTTGAGATGTTGGTTCAGGGTACCTCTCCACCTCATGCGGACAGCTGCAAGGCTCTCCCAGGACACCACATCGATGTCGAGCACCTTCATATCTCTCTTGCAGACATGAATGAATGAATGAATGAATGAATGAATGAATGAATGAATGAAAACTTTATTGTCATTCAGATATACACCTAGACACAGTGCACCTTGAACGAAATTTCGTTGCATTTGACTCTCCAATCAGGTAAATAGTAAAAGTAAAAGTGCTAGGCGCGTCCATAAAAATGCCTCATGTGCATGGTTCTGTAAAATAAATATATATAAAAAGTTTTTAAAAAGTGTCGATATTTAAAAAGTTCTAGCCTAGAACTTAAAAAGTTCTAATTCTAGACATCCTTGTAACGTAGCTGGGGTTAGGCCAATGGTTCTCCTCCCAGATGCAGCTTTCCATAGAGGATGTCTTTATGGAGAGCCCACATCAGACTGCAATGCCTGCACCGTATGTGCCTCGACCATCACTCCAGCAGCGCGTTCCAGGCACCCACCACCCTGTGTAATAAAACATGCCCCGCACATTTTCTTGAAAGATCCCCCTACAGTGCTAAATTCAATGTCGTCTCGTCTTTGACTTTTCCACGCTGGGAAAATAGCCCTGATTCATTCCAACGCTTCTGAAACTAAATTTATCATTAAAAAAAATCTCCAGACTTACATCGATCTGTATTCCTCAGTCAATATAATTGTGTTGTGACCAAGTATTAATGACGCCGCGTTCCTTTGAATAAAATTCACGGGAGAATTTCTTAAAACTTACTGTCATTAAGGGCTCCGTATCGCGAGCCTAGGCTTCTTCCTGCTGTGCAGGTATAGGCATTCACCCATGTTATTTTAAGAAGGAACTGCAAATGCTGGAACAAACGAAGGTAGAAACAAAAATGTGGAGAAATCCAGCGGGCGAGGCAGCATCTCACCCGCTGAGTTTCTCCAGCATTTTTGTACACCCACATTATTTAGTAATTTGTATGCGTGTTGTTTTCTCTCTCTCCTTCAAGGTTAGTTCTTCTGTTTGCCTTTATTTGCTTCTGTTTTATTTAGTGTTATTTATCACGTTGTGGTTGTAGCTTTTGAACGATTTAAACGTATCGGATTTTTAAAATTCATATAAATTCATAGCGTTGCCCGAGCGCCAAATCCCTTCAGCTGTACCTGCAACTGAAGCTTCGGGTGGATTAGTAGAACTTGAAGAGGCATTGACACTTTGCTTTTATGTAGAAGGGTAATAGAGAAGGGGTCCGGACCGCGAGCTCGCTGACTAAATGATTCAGATATCCTGACTGAAAATCACACCCTTCCGATCAATTATTTTAGGATAAGCCTTTCTAGAGAACATGCTACTCTTTGCTTTGCACATTTTCAACATATAGAATTTTGAATTTGGTACAAGGAGTCTACAATGTTCCAGATATCTATTTTTTTTACACACTGTAACTTTCTACATTTCTACTTTTGGGTATGTATGTGGCTTCTTCTTTCGTGTGGCGTGCGCAGCCTAAAGTTGTTGGACAACTTGTTCTGTCACAACACAATTATATTGACAGGAATACAGATCGATGTAAGTCTGGAGATTTTTTTAATGATAAATTTAGTTTCAGAAGCGTTGGAATGATTCAGGGCTATTTTCCCAGCGTGGCAACAAAATTTCATTCAGACCGCAAGGTCTGAATGACAATAAAGGCTACTTGATACTTGATACTTCTATTTGATCTTCCGTTTGTGCACGTCGAGTTGATTGCATTAGTCGAAACAGGGTGAAGGTTGCAATCTTCCACCCCGGTATGTATGTGGCAATTGTAGCTCATGGAATTTTACCCCACACTACTAGTTATATTTGTAACATAATGTTTAAATACGTAAAATTTTCGATCTTTCCCAACCCCTTAAAAATGCCTGAAGGAGGGACCCGACCCTCAACGTCGCCTAGCCATTCCCTCCATAGATAGACACAAGATGCTGGAGTAACTCAGCGGGTGAGGCAGCATCTCTGGAGAGAAGGAATAGGTGACGTTTTGTGTCGAGAACCTTCTTCGGACCCTCCATACATCCAACTGGACCTGCTGAGTTCTCCAGCACATTATGTTTTGCTCTTAAAATAAATCGGTGGTCCACTGAAGAAACAACATGATAGACCACTCTGGAAGTGCAAGTTTTGCTGTACACTTCATACTGTAGAACACATCATAATACACCTTGAGTTAATTAATGGGGTTAGATTATTTTTTAAATCTGTTGTTTAGAATTAATCGATACCCACCCTATGTACCTTATATCAGATTTAAATTGCAATTCCGATTATTTTTTTGTTTCTACCTATTTTTCAGTTTTTGTGCCCGATTATTTGGCGGCCAATCAACCGCTGTCTCGAAGGGGGTTGCGTCCAATCTCCGACCAGCTTCCCTTAAAATTCCCGTTCAATCAACAAATCGGTCTCCTCCCGTCCAATCAGCTGCTGTCTTCAAGGGCATTGTGTCCAATCACGTAATGCGCTGGTCACTCCATGGCCAATCAGACACAGCCATAGCGGGGGCGTTGTGACCAATCACCAACCAGGTTCCCTGAACATTCCCGTCCAATCAACAAATCGGTCTCCCTCCCATCCAATCAGCCGCTGTCTCCAAGGCCATTGTGTCCAATCACGTAATGCACTGGTCACTCGATGGCCAATCAGACACAGTCTCCGAGGGGCGTTGTAACCAATCACCAGCTTCCTTCACCGAAGCAGACGATGGGCAGAGCCACAGAGAGAGAGAGATGCAAGAAAGCAGCTGTGTCATATAATACACAATAAACAAGTTATGCACTCGTGTACTCTTACATGGGTATGACCGCACATTAAAAATATCCCCCTCCCCCCCCCTTCAGCCTGACGGACCTTAGCGTACCCTCTAGTTCCTAAAACCCATTTCCATCACTGGAGGAGACCCTTCTTCATTATAGTATTTGCTGTATAAGTAATATTATTGTGCAGCCTAACATAATGAACAATTCACGATAGGAGGCACGGATGTATTTAGTTTAAGGGAATGAAATTTACCCGAAGCTGATTACAAATGACATCCACTTTCTGGTCAGGGCTGTGATTGACGGGGCTGAGCTCCGCCTCCCCTCAGCCGGGCCCCGCCCCTTTCATTGATGGTTCCGCCGCCGTTTCGCGCCCCAAACACCATTGACCGCGGGTTCAGCAGCAGCCGCGGCGGGTCCACAGCTCCGGGCTCCCCCTGATCCTAAAGCCCGCTCTCACGTTGTGTTTATATCGTATTTCCAACATTTCCTCTTCACGCAATAGATTCGTTTTTCTAATGAATTGATCTGTGCAAGAATTGTCCAAACAAATTCCAGATTCCGGTGGGGAACCCGTTAGGGATCAGCTCTGCCTACCTCTCTGTAGACTATGGGGAATGTTCCTTGTTTCAGTCGTAGCCACAACCCTCCCCCGCCGCTTCCTCGGGTACTTTATGGCGGTTGTTTGAGGCATTTAAATACATCTGGACAGGTGCATGGGCGGGAAAGATTAATGGGGTGCATGGGCCAAACGCGGCAAATAGGACTAACTTAGATGGGGCATCTTGGTCGGCATGGAACAGCTGTGCTGAAAGTTCTGTTTCCGTGCTGTGTGACTCTATGTCTATCGCTGCTGCTCTCTCGTTCACCACTTTAATGGTTTAGAAACATAGAAAATGGGTGCAGGAGGAGGCCATTCGGCCCTTCGAGCCAGCACCGCCATTCATTGCGATCATGGCTGATCGTCCCCAACCAATAACCCGTGCCTGCCTTCTCCCCATATCCCTTGATTCCACTAGCCCCTAGAGCTCTATCTAGCTCTCTCTTAAATCCATCCAGTGACTTGGCCTCCACTGCCCTCGATGGCAGGGAATTCCACAAATTCACAATTCTGGGTGAAAACGTTTTTTCTCACCCCAGTCTTAAATGGCCTCCCCTTTATTCTCAGACTGTGGCCCCTGGTTCTGGACTCGCCCAACATTGGGAACATTTTTCCTGCATCTAGCTTGTCCAGTTCTTTATCTTTTTTTATCGTTTTATCTCCCTCACTTTCAAATAGTCACCACTTTCCTCTGTTTAGTTTCGCACTGCCCTCCCTCCATTTCTCGGCGGCCTCTGTCTCCAGTTCTGGCAAGGGCGAGCGACCAATTTCCATTCCAAGCCGCGGACACCTTCGGCCACTTTGTCTACTCACTTCAGTTTCAAGCATTAGAAATGGAGTGTTTCTTCCAAGCCCAAGTTCATGCCACAAAGGACCCTTCTTGCATTCATACAATATCCCCACAGGAGACTCCAAAGTACTTTACTGACAAAATAATTTGGAAATGCAGCCACTATTTTGCAATGTAGGAAATATTGCAATTACAAATTGCACGCAGGAATATTCAAAAATGGAGTTTAAAAACAAGCTGCACAGCCAAGCATTTTTAGGATGATTTCCATCTTAAAAGCACCAAGGGTACTTACTTTATTAATTTTTTTAATTTATTTATTGAACATGTTAAAAAATACACTGGTGAGGCAGCATCTCACCCGCTGAGTTTCTCCAGCATTTTGTACACCCACATTATTTAGTATGCGGCCCAAACCAAATGCATGGCTAAAAATGTCGAGGCTTTAAAATGTGGGATAAAAGAAGAAATTGCCCCAAATGCTCAGCTGTCAGACAGCATCTGCAAGGTGAAACAGACCTTCCATTTCAGATCTAATACTGATGATGAATGGTGTTGAACCTGAGTTATTAACTCTGCTTCTGTTCTCAAACAGAAGCTAACCGACCTGCTGAGCATTTCTTTATTTCAGATTTCAGCATCTGTGTATTTTTTAGTTTTTCCCAGTTGAATGAGAGATTGGAATGTGTATCTGACCATAAACTACCAGCAAAAACAGAAAATGTTGTCGACATTCAGCAAGTAGGCAGTATAGAGTATCTAGAACGGGAAGGGTTAATATTTCTGAGCTACTGTGGAGCAGTCAGTGCTGTTTTCAGACTCGTGGGTTTCCTCCGGTTTTCCTCCCACATCACAAAGACTTGCGGGTGTGTGAATTGCCCCTCTGTAAATTCCCTGCCAAAGCGGGATATCGAGGCCAAGCTTAATTGGTGCGATGATGTTGGAAGAGGGTGTAAGAGTGCTCCCTTGTGAATGCAATTGGATACAAGATGGGTATGGAAGTGGCAGCTGTGATACGGGATGACATAGGATGATCAGCAATGACTTGAATAGTGCGGATGAAATCAGGGTATAGGAATGCGGCCAGAAAGCAATGGACTGGGAGAAACATAGACCTGCATAGAATGTCTGACTAGTTTTTATAGATATGTGAAAGAAAGAGATTAGTTAATATCCCTTGCAGTCTACGGGTGAGTTGATCAGAACAAGGATATGGCGGAAATTGAACCGCTAAGGAAGACCTTAGCAGGGGACCGCCAAAGGAGTTGAGGAATTGAGTGATCCTTAGCCTGGTGTTGCATGGATTAAAGGCTGATAAATCCCCTCCAGATAGGCTGCATGCTTAACGAAGTCTCCTAGTGGATGCATTAGTAATAATCTTTCAAAACTCTTTAGATTCTGGAGTAGTTCCGATTGGTAGCAAACGTCCACACATTACAGACCAGTTAGTTTAACATGGTGCGGGTGCTGTAGGTTAATTGCCACCTCTGGAAAGTGCCAAGTGTGTGGAGATGAACGGCATAAGAGGGATTCATTAGTTCCAAGTTAGAATTGGCTGGCAAACAGGAAGCAGTAGGAGTGGTCCTTTTCACTGGCAGGCAGTGTAGTGGTGTACCGCAAGGCTCAGTGCTGGGCAGCTATTTACTCATTGCTCCGATTATGCGATCTAAAAGCTGTGAGGAGGATGCTAGGAGACTGCAAGGTGACTTGGATAGGCTGGGTGAGTGGGCAAATGTTTGGCAGATGCAGTATAATGTGGATAAATGTGAGGTTATCCATTTTGGTGGCAAAAACGGGAAAGCAGACTATTATCTAAATGGTGGCCGACTAGGAAAAGGGGAGATGCAGCGAGACCTGGGTGTCATGGTACACCAGTCATTGAAAGTGGGCATGCAGGTGCAGCAGGCAGTGAAGAAAGCGAATGGTATGTTAGCTTTCATAGCAAAAGGATTTGAGTATAGGAGCAGGGAGGTTCTACTGCAGTTGTACAGGGTCTTGGTGAGACCACACCTGGAGTATTGCGTACAGTTTTGGTCTCCAAATCTGAGGAAGGACATTATTGCCAAAGAGGGAGTGCAGAGAAGGTTCACCAGACTGATTCCTGGGATGTCAGGACTGTCTTATGAAGAAAGACTGGATAGACTTGGTTTATACTCTCTAGAATTTAGGAGATTGAGAGGCGATCTTATAGAAACTTACAAAATTCTTAGGGGTTGGACAGGCTAGATGCAGGAAGATTGCTCCCGATGTTGGGGAAGTCCAGGACAAGGGGTCACAGCTTAAGGATAAGGGGGAAATCCTTTAAAACCGAGATGAGAAGAACCTTTTTCACACAGAGAGTGGTGAATCTCTGGAACTCCCTGCCACAGAGGGTAGTCGAGGCCAGTTCATTGGCTATATTTAAGAGGGAGTTAGATGTGGCCCTTGTGGCTAAGGGGATCAGAGGGTATGGAGAGAAGGCATGTACGGGATACTGAGTTGGATGATCAGCCATGATCATATTGAATGGCGGTGCAGGCTCGAAGGGCCGAATGGCCTACTCCTGCACCTAATTTCTATGTTTCTATGTTTCTATGATACATTTTAGGTAATTTTACATTTGACCTTCGATTTTCCACCATCTGAAGTTCCTTCTTAAACACATGATACATCTTACTTGGATGACCTGAAATTAAAGCGTATAATTACTTTGTTACCTAATTGTAGATAATTACAAAATTGACCTTTGTGACGGAAATAGTAATAAACACCCAGACTGCCTTGAAAATTCAAAGATGTGATATTCTCAAGATCAGAACTTTAACATTGTGGGCCCCCTCGGTCATGACTGACCATGGGTGATGCATCCTAGTTGTTGGCTTCTTGTTACAAACCTCGGCTGGAGCAGCGTCGCTTGTGGCTGAAGAGACCAATGTGGGAGTGGCAGTCTCTGTCGCAATGGTCACATTTGCGTGTGGTCTCTGGTTGTTTGAAGTTGCTGCGCTCCTTCTGCGTGCCCCACTTGTCTGCTGCTGCGTTCAACAGTTTCTCTTCCCCCATTTTGAGATGTTGGTTCAGGGTACCTCTCCACCTCATGCGGACAGCTGCAAGGCTCTCCCAGGACACCACATCGATGTCGAACACCTTCATATCTCTCTTGCAGACATCCTTGTAACGTAGCTGGGGAAGGCCAATGGTTCTCCTCCCAGATGCAGCTTTCCATAGAGGATGTCTTTATGGAGAGCCCACATCAGACTGCAATGCCTCCACCGTATGTGCCTCGACCACCACTCCAGCAGCGCGTTCCAGGCACCCACCACCCTGTGTAATAAAACATGCCCCGCACATTTTCTTGAAAGATCCTCCTACAGTGCTAATTCAATGTCGTCTCGTCTTTGACTTTTCCACGCTGGGAAAATAGCCCTGATTCATTCCAACGCTTCTGAAACTAAATTTATCATTAAAAAAAATCTCCAGACTTACATCGATCTGTATTCCTCAGTCAATATAATTGTGTTGTGACCAAGTATTAATGACGCCGCGTTCCTTTGAATAAAATTCACGGGAGAATTTCTTAAAACTTACTGTCATTAAGGGCTCCGTATCGCGAGCATAGGCTTCTTCCTGCTGTGCAGGTATAGGCATTCACCCATGTTATTTTAAGAAGGAACTGCAAATGCTGGAACAAACGAAGGTAGAAACAAAATTGTGGAGAAACCCAGCGGGCGAGGCAGCATCTCATCCGCTGAGTTTCTCCAGCATTTTTGTACACCCACATTATTTAGTAATTTGTATGCGTGTTGTTTTCTCTCTCTCCTTCAAGGTTAGTTCTTCTGTTTGCCTTTATTTGCTTCTGTTTTATTTAGCGTTATTTATCACGTTGTGGTTGTAGCTTTGAACGATTTAAACGTATCGGATTTTAAAAATTCATATAAATTCATAGCGTTGCCCGAGCGCCAAATCCCTTCAGCTGTACCTGCAACTGAAGCTTCGGGTGGATTAATAGAACTTGAAGAGGCATTGACACTTTGCTTTATGTAGAAGGGTAATAGAGAAGGGGTCCGGACCGCGAGCTCGCTGACTGAATGATTCAAACATCCTGACTGAAAATCACACCCTTCCGATCAATTATTTTAGGATAAGCCTTTCTAGAGAACATGCTCCTCTTTGCTTTGCACATTTTCAACATATAGAATTTTGAATTTGGTACAAGGAGTCTACAATGTTCCAGATATCTATTTTTTTTACACACTGTAACTTTCTACATTTCTACTTTTGGGTATGTATGTGGCTTCTTCTTTCGTGTGGCGTGCACAGCCTAAAGTTGTTGGACAACTTGTTCTGTCACAACACAATTATATTGACTGAGGAATACAGATCGATGTAAGTCTGGAGATTTTTTTAATGATAAATTAGTTTAGTTTAGTTTCAGAAACGTTGGAATGATTCAGGGCTATTTTCCCAGCGTGGCAACAAAATTTCATTCAGACCGCAAGGTATCAAGTATCAAGTAGCCTTTATTGTCATTCAGACCGCAAGGTCTGAATGACAATAAAGGCTACTTGATACTTGATACTTCTATTTGATCTTCCGTTTGTGCACGTCGAGTTGATTGCATTAGTCGAAACAGGGTGAAGGTTGCAATCTTCCACCCCGGTATGTATGTGGCAATTGTAGCTCATGGAATTTTACCCCACACTACTAGTTATATTTGTAACATAATGTTTAAATACGTAAAATTTTCGATCTTTCCCAACCCCTTTAAAAATGCCTGAAGGAGGGACCCGACCCTCAACGTCGCCTAGCCATTCCCTCCATAGATAGACACAAGATGCTGGAGTAACTCAGCGGGTGAGGCAGCATCTCTGGAGAGAAGGAATAGGTGACGTTTGTGTCGAGAACCTTCTCGGACCTCCATAGATCCAGCTGGACCTGCTGAGTTCTCCAGCACATTATGTTTTGCTCTTAAAATAAATCGGTGGTCCACTGAAGAAACAACATGATAGACCACTCTGGAAGTGCAAGTTTTGCTGTACACTTCATACTGTAGAACACATCATAATACACCTTGAGTTAATTAATGGGGTTAGATTATTTTTTAATCTGTTGTTTAGAATTAATCGATACCCACCCTATGTACCTTATATCAGATTTAAATTGCAATTCCGATTTTTTTTTTTTTCTACCTATTTGTCAGTTTTTGTGCCCGATTATTTGGCGGCCAATCAACCGCTGTCTCGAAGGGGGTTGCGTCCAATCTCCGACCAGCTTCCCTTAAAATTCCCGTTCAATCAACAAATCGGTCTCCTCCCGTCCAATCAGCTGCTGTCTTCAAGGGCATTGTGTCCAATCACGTAATGCGCTGGTCACTCCATGGCCAATCAGACACAGTCTCAGCGGGGGCGTTGTGACCAATCACCAACCTGGTTCCCTGAACATTCCCGTCCAATCAACAAATCGGTCTCCCTCCCATCCAATCAGCTGCTGTCTCCAAGGCCATTGTGTCCAATCACGTAATGCACTGGTCACTCGATGGCCAATCAGACACAGTCTCCGAGGGGCGTTGTAACCAATCACCAGCTTCCTTCACCGAAGCAGACGATGGGCAGAGCCACAGAGAGAGAGAGAGAGAGAGATAGCAAGAAAGCAGCTGTGTCATATAATACACAATAAACAAGTTATGCACTCGTGTACTCTTACATGGGTATGACCGCACATTAAAAATATCCCCCTCCCCCCCCTTCAGCCTGACGGACCTTAGCGTACCCTCTAGTTCCTAAAACCCATTTCCATCACTGGAGGAGACCCTTCTTCATTATAGTATTTGCTGTATAAGTAATATTATTGTACAGCCTAACATAATGAACAATTCACGATAGGAAGCACTGATGTATTTAGTTTAAGGGAATGAAATTTACCCGAAGCTGATTACAAATGACATCCACTTTCTGGTCAGGGCTGTGATTGACGGGGCTGAGCTCCGCCTCCCCTCAGCCGGGCCCCGCCCCTTTCATTGATGGTTTCGCGCCCCAAACCCCATTGACCGCGGGTTCAGCAGCAGCCGCGGCGGGTCCACAGCTCCGGGCTCCCCCGGATCCTAAAGCCCGCTCTCACGTTGTGTTTATATCGTATTTCCAACATTTCCTCTTCACGCAATAGATTCGTTTTCTAATGAATTGATCTGTGCAAGAATTGGTCCAAAACAAATTCCACATTCCGGGTGGGAACCCGTTAGGGATCAGGCTCTGCCTACCTCTCTGTAGACTACGGGGAACGTTCCTTGTTTCAGTCGTAGCCACAACCCTCCCCCGCCGCTTCCTCGGGTACTATATGGCGGTTGTTTGAGGCATTTAAAATACATCTGGACAGGTGCATGGGCGGGAAAGATTAGATGGGGTGCATGGGCCATACGCGGCAAATAGGACTAACTTAGATGGGGCATCTTGGTCGGCATGGAACAGCTGTGCTGAAAGTTCTGTTTCCGTGCTGTGTGACTCTATGTCTGTATCGCTGCTGCTCTCGTTCACCACTTTAATGTTTTAGAAACATAGAAAATGGGTGCAGGAGGAGGCCATTCGGCCCTTCGAGCCAGCACCGCCATTCATTGCGATCATGGCCGATCGTCCCCAACCAATAACCAGTGTCTGCCTTCTCCCCATATCCCTTGATTCCACTAGCCCCTAGAGCTCTATCTAGCTCTCTCTTAAATCCATCCAGTGACTTGGCCTCCACTGCCCTCGATGGCAGGGAATTCCACAAATTCACAACTCTGGGTGAAAACGTTTTTTCTCACCCCAGTCTTAAATGGCCTCCCCTTTATTCTCAGACAGTGGCCCCTGGTTCTGGACTCGCCCAACATTGGGAACATTTTTCCTGCATCTAGCTTGTCCAGTTCTTTATCTTTTTTATCGTTTTATCTCCCTCACTTTCCAAATAGTCACCACTTTCCTCTGTTTAGTTTCGCACTGCCCTCCTCCATTTCTCGGCGGCTCTGTCTCCATTTCTGGGCAAGGGCGAGCGACCAATTTCCATTCCAAGGCCGCGGACACCTTCGGCCACTTGTCTACTCACTTCAGTTTCAGCATTGGAAATGGAGTGTTTCTTCCAAGCCCAAGTTCGTGCCACAAAGAACCTTCTTGCATTCATACAATATCCCCACAGGAGACTCCAAAGTGCTTTACTGACAAAATAATTTGGAAATGCAGCCACTATTTTGCAATGTAGGAAATATTGCAATTACAAATTGCACGCAGGAATATTCAAAAATAAAGTTTAAAAACAAGCTGCACAGCCAAGCATTTTTAGGATGATTTCCATCTTAAAAGCACCAAGGTACTTACTTTATTAATTTTTTTAAATTAATTTATTGAACATGTTAAAAAATACAAACACAAATAAACTTGTAAGCAATAAAAAAATAAAATAAAACACAAAGGAAAACAAACAAATAAGTAACTCAAATGATACAAATACTTAATTCAGATGAAAACGAATTTTTCCGTGAGATTCTTGTGCATGTTACATGTTGTGCACATTATCCAAATTCAGTGAAGTGACATTGAACATCGCCATTGAATTAATCTATTAAATTGAATATAGTTAATGATACCTCGTGCATTTCATTTGAAATGTCCAAAGACATTTTTACGACCCTGACCATTCTGCCCCTCTCCCACCCACCGCCCCTACAATCAGTCTGAAGCTCGGTCCAGACCCGAAACATCACTTGTCCATGTTCTTCAGAGGTGCACTTGACCCGCTGAGTTAATCCAGCGGAGGTAGACAAATAATGCTGGAGAAACTCAGCGGGTGATGCAGCATCTACAGAACGAAGGAAATATGCAACATTTCGGACCGAAACCTGCATTTTGATAATCCAGCATTTTGTGCATTTTTGTTGTGAAGCAGCATTTGCAGTTCATTGTTTCTGCATCTTCACACTGAACACTTGCAGCCGGATTACATTCATTCCCCGAGGCGGCATCGTGAGCAGTGAACACTCGCGCTACTGCAGGAGTTCAGCAGTTTCAGTCAATCTTTGGTTTCAGCGAAAGGGGACGTGTTTTCTTTTGAACCAGGAAGAGGAGGAGTTAAAATGGCTTCGAACGACCAGGTGGAGAGTTGGACCGCGGAGATAATTTGTCCCATCTGCCTGGATTTCTTCACCGATCCGGTCTCCCTGGATTGTGGGCACAACTTCTGCCGCTCCTGCATCACACAGAGTTGGGACAGGGAGGGGAGAAACTCGTGCCCGGAATGTAGAGAGGAATTTACAGACCGCACCTCAGGGTGAATCGGGCCTTGGCGAGACTGTCTGAGAAAGCTCGAACACTGGGCCCGAATCGAACAGAGAAGGCGAGTAAGCTTCAGTGCGAGGATCATCAGGAAGAACTGAAGCTGTTTTGCGAAACTGACGAGAAGCTGATCTGTGTGGTTTGTGCAGCTGGGCGGAATCACAAGTCCCACAGCTTCACGCTGATAGCAGAAGCTGCTGAATTCTACAAGGTAAAAGCAAATCGATGATTGTTTAGGGATGTCACAAAAATTTGAGATGTTAAAAATCAAGCCTGTGAATTTATCCCATCAGATAAAGCATAAAAAAAACCTTTAATTTGACACCTAATTCACTTTCATATCTCCTGTATTAAAAAAGTTATGGTCAATTTCAAGTGAGTTTATTGTCATGTGTCCATGATAGTACAATGAAATTCTTGCCTTGCTTAGCACACAGAACATGGTAGGCATTCACTACAAAACTGCTCGGAAATTAGCATCTTTTCCATTAACTTAACACAAAAGCAAAATTCTTAAGGGGTTGGAAAAATTCTTAAGGGGTTGGACAGGCTAGATGCAGGAAGATTGTTCCCGATGTTGGGGAAGTCCCGAACAAGGGGTCACAGTTTAAGGATAAGGGGGAAGTCTTTTAGGACCGAGATGAGAAAAACATTTTTCACACAGAGAGTGGTGAATCTGTGGAATTCTCTGCCACAGAAGGTAGTTGAGGCCAGTTCATTGGCTATATTTAAGAGGGAGTTAGTTGGTGGCTAAAGGGACCAGGGGGTATGGAGAGAAGGCAGGTACAGGATACTGAGTTGGATGATTAGCCATGATCATATTGAATGGCGGTGCAGGCTCGAAGGGCCGAATGGCCTACTCCTGCACCTAATTTCTATGTTTCTATGGGCAAGGGTCATTTAACACAGACATGTGTTCAAAATCCTCAAACATCCAATTAAGATAATCAAAAGCATTATTTTTTGCACAATCATGTCTTAAGAACATCTAATTATCCGAATTTTGTGCAATTGTCTATCCATTATCAATATTTTCATACTAAAAACACAGTACATACAAATCGGTGAGGCAGCCGCCATGTTCAGCATATTTAGTATGAAAATAGTGTTCATGGGTAGACAATTACACAAAATACATATAATGATCATGTGGCTCACACTCACAGCCAGCAGGCAGGACACAGCCGTTATCAGGGCCAAATTAACTTATTTTGCATCAACAGATTAAAATGAAATTACACCAAAAACTAGATAAGATGTTAAATAAACGTCCTACATTTTGTTTTGTCCTGAACCTGCGATCTGTGATTTTGAAGGCGTTGAAGTTATGCCTGACTTTCAAGCCCAGCAATTCAATAGACCAGCAACGTCGTGTTGGAAAAAAACACGAATGGAATGACAGATCGAGATTTCCTTTACGTCATAAGCGTGTCGTATGAGGAAATCCCTCCCTGACCACTAATGAAAAACATGCAGTTTACTCACATCCCCCCCCCACAACCTCTTGAGTTGCGCGCACAGCAGTCGGAAGATCTAGAGCCCCACTGATCGCGGGGATTGTAACAACGCTACATTGTTTAATTCTTTTTTTATTGTCTAACACTTTTCTGATTTTCAAACACAATCCTAGGGTCAGGTGAAAGCTTCCGTCCAGACTATCACAAAAAAAGAATCCGAGGTCCAGCAAATGGTGCAGCAACAGAAACAGAATATTTCTGGAGTTCTGGTGAGGCTTTCCAGTTTTGATTTCCTGATCTTTTGTAGATTTGATCCCTGTGATGTGTGTAATAATAGGGCAGCCTTCACGCCTTCTTCCTGTGACCGCGTCGGATTCCTTCCACGTCTCCAATACACGCTGGTTCAATGGTCAATCGCCGACTGTAAATTAACCCTGGGAAAGTGGGTGGTGGGCGGATGAATTGGAATTAAAGGGCACGTGAAAAGGAACAGGCAGCAGGGAATTGTATTGGGGGTAGAGGATTGATGGGTTATAACATTATAAGATTACCATCACAATATTTCAGAAGCATTTCGACAAAGAATTGAATTGCCAAAGCAAATAAAAAATGCCCGGGACAAATGTCAGCGTCAAAGTTGTGAGGAAACACAATCAGTGACATTATATATTGATGTGACCTTTCATTTCACAGGAACAGTCGCACAACCTTCAGTCCGAGATCTCATCCCAGTTTGCTGAACAGCACCAGATTCTCACTGAGAATGAGCAGTGCGCACTGGCAGATATCCGTGAGGAAGAGAAGAAGATACTTAATACAATGGAGAAAAATCTTGGATCAATTCAAGAGAATTTAAAATCGATTCAGGAGGATCTCAATAAGATGCAGCAACATATGGATCAAAAAGACAGTGCGGTGTTTCTGAAGGTGAGGGGTTACACTACAGTTTGGTAAAGTAAAAGTGCACAGTCACAAAATGCTGGGTGACATTTCCGAAATAAATGCTGCATTTACCAGTAATTGAGAACTGGGTAAATGTTCCCTCTGTTCCAGCTGTGTTGTTCCTAAACTAATTGGCCTCCCGTATAATCTATGGGATCTCAGGAATATCTGGCCGGAATGTAGAGAGGTGTTTGTATTCTGTAGCGTTTGGAACAACGACGGGTGATCCTATATCTGATCCCAAGGACCACGAATGGACAGAGGGCAGTAAATCTCTGGGATTCTCCAACCAAGAGACTCTGAGAGGTTTAAAATGTTAGACAAATTTAAACCAGAGGAAGATACATTTTTGAAATTTCTGGGAATTGAAATCAAAGGGAATTGGGCAAAGAGGAGGAGTTCAGTCCTGGGCTAGATCAGCCATGACCACATTGTGGGGATTAACATTGTAATCTAGAACGTGGCGCACACATCAGATTGATCATCTATATCCGGTTCCCATCAGCAGTGGGTGGTCACCTTGGGGGAATTTGCTCTGTTTGTTTTGTCCTTCATAGACAGGCCTTTCGGCCCATCCTATCCGGTCAGATTTCTGCACCACTCATCATCCCTCCCATCTACTCTCCTCCCCCCATTTAAATCCACTGATAATATTAAATTCAGTCTCATCATTCCTGACATCTTCTCCAGATGAAATCCCACGACCTGCCCAATCTTTTCATTAAGTTCCATCCTCTCAGTTATGGCGTCATTCCTTGTGCTTTCCCCCATCGTTCTACATCTCTGCGACAATATCCGCTTTCTGTCTGCATGACAGTGGCCATAAGAGTTGGGAAATGGGAATTCCCGCTGTCGGGATGAGGACGGTCCATCTCAATCAATTGAGATTTGTGTTTTATTTCTTTCAGGAGGAAGTTGGTCGCAAGCGAAGGTAGGACATTGTCTTGATGGAAACATTGTAAGTTTTTGTAGAACAACTCAAAACATTTCTAATGCTCAGTTTATAACCAGCTGTTCAATATTTCCAGGATTCATGATGAACCCAAACCACTGTCGGTGGTGGATGAAGCCATGCAGATTGAAAAGTTTCTTTGGCCTGTTTCATTCAACACGACAGTCAAAGATGTATCTGATGACTTCAAGCAAGGTAAAGCTTATACCTTTTCCATTATTCTTGTTTCTGATATCTTTAAGCCATGCACCAGACACCTTATCATTTCCAAGCCTCGCAAAGCCCGGTTTTACCTTCTCCCCAAAATCCATAAACACAACTGTCCAGTCCCACTGAAATGATTTTCACTGTTCTATCCTATCCCCCTCCCCTAGTGCAATCACTCCCGACCTATGTCCAAGATACCTCACATGCCTTTCAGAGCCCCCACCCCCTCATCTTTACCATGTCACTCTACACCTCCATCCCCCACATTGAAGAGCTTAAAGCCCTCCATTTATTCCTCAACCGCAGAATCATCCAATTTCCCTCTACTAACACTACAGAGCTGGTTCTCACTCTTAATAACCTCTCCTTTGAACCCTCCCACTTCCTCCAAGTCCAAGGCCCTATCCCCGAACTCTATCTCCATTACATTGATGACTGCATCAGTGCTACCTCCTGCACCCATGCAGAACTCATGGACTTCATCAACTTCACCACCAATTTCCATCCTGCAATCAAATTTATTTGGACCATGATCAACACCTGCCTCCCCTTTCTTGATCTCACAGTCTCCATCACAGGAAATAAACTATCGATAGACATCTATTACAAAGCCACTGACTCCCACAACTATCTCGACTACATTTCTCCCCACCCTGCTTCCTGCAAAGGCTCTATCCCCTACTCCCAATTCCTCCGTCTACACTGCATCTGCGCCCAAGATGAGGGGTTCCATACCAGGACATCCGAGATGTTCTCATTCTTTAGGGAACGGGGGTTCCCTTCTCCCATCATAGACGAGGCCCACAATCGTGTCCCCTCGGTATCCCGCAGCTCTGCCCTTGCTCCCCCTCCCCCTAGTCACAACATAGACAGAGTCCCCCTTGTCCTTACCTTTCACCCGATCAGCCACCACATACAACACATAATCCTCCAAAATTTCCGCTACCTCCAACGGGATCCCACCACTAGCCACATTTTCCCATCTCCACCCCTTTCTACCTTCCGCAGAGACCATTCCTTCTGCAACTTGGTTAACTCATCACTTCCCACCTAAACAACCTCTTCCCCAGGTACCTTCCCCTGCAACCGCAGAAGATGCAACATCGGTCCCTATACCGCCTCCCTCGACTCTGTCCAGGAACCCCAACAGTCCCTTCAGGTTAGGCAGAGGTTCACTTGTACCTCCTCCAACCTCATCTACTGTATCCATTGTTCAAGATGTGGACTCGTATACATCGATGAAACCAAACGCAGACTGGGCGATCGTTTCGTTGAACACCTTTGCTCAGTCTGACTTAGAAACATAGAAATTAGGTGCAGGAGTAGGCCATTCGGCCCTTCGAGCCTGCATCGCCATTCAATATGATCATGGCTGATCATCCAACTCAGTATCCCGTACCTGCCTTCTCTCCATACCCTCTGATCCCCTTAGCCACAAGGGCCACATCTAACTCCCTCTTAAATATAGCCAATGAACTGGCCTCGACTACCCTCTGTGGCAGAGAGTTCCAGAGATTCACCACTCTCTGTGTGAAAAAAGTTCTTCTCATCTCGGTTTTAAAGGATTTCCCCCTTATCCTTAAGCTGTGACCCCTTGTCCTGGACTTCCCCAACATCGGGAGCAATCTTCCTGCATCTAGCCTGTCCAACCCCTTAAGAATTTTATAAGTTTCTATAAGATCCCCTCTCAATCTCCTAAATTCTAGAGAGTATAAACCAAGTCTATCCAGTCTTTCTTCATAAGACAGTCCTGACATCCCAGGAATCAGTCTGGTGAACCTTCTCTGCACTCCCTCTATGGCAATAATGTCCTTCCTCAGATTTGGAGACCAAAACTGTCCGCAATACTCCAGGTGTGGTCTCACCAAGACCCTGTACAACTGCAGTAGAGCCTCCCTGCTCCTATACTCAAATCCTTTTGCTATGAAAGCTAACATACCATTCGCTTTCTTCACTGCCTGCTGCACCTGCATGCCTACTTTCAATGACTGGTGTACCATGACACCCAGGTCTCGCTGCATCTCCCCTTTTCCTAATCGGCCACCATTTAGATAATAGTCTGCTTTCCTGTTATTGCCACCAAAATGGATAACCTCAATGACTTAACCTACCTGACCTCTAGGTTGCTGAACACTTTAATTCTCCTTCCCATTCCCACACAGACCTTTCTGTCCTAGGTCTCCTCCATTGTCAGAGTGAGGTTAAACGCAAATTGGAGGAACAGCATTTCATATTTCGCTTGGGCAACTTACAGTCCAGTGGTACGAAATGTTCATTTCTCTAACTTCAGGTAGCCCGACATCTCCTCTCTCTGTATCCAGGCATGATATTCTTCCGATTTAAATCGTAATTCCAATTTATTTTTTTGGTTTTCCTATTTTTCAATTTTTGTGCCTGATTATTTGTCAACCAATCAACCGCTGTCTCTAAGGGGGTTGCATCCAATCACCGACCCTTATTTCCCTTAAAATTCCCGATCAATCAACAAATCGGTTTCCTGCCGTCCAATCAGCCGCTGTCTCCAAGGACGTTGTGTCCAATCAGATACTGCGCCGGTTACTCGGCGGCCAATCAGACACAGTCTCCGAGGGGCGTTGCGGCCAATCATTGACCAGCTTCCCTTACTGAAGCAGAAGTTGGCTGCAGCCAAAATCGCGTTTTCTCTGCTGTTTGCACACAGTGCTAGGCAAAGAGACATTTCTGGTAACCTTTTTTGTAAAGATTTTTTTAGCTGTATGAAGTCATTTATTTCATGAAATATTTATCTTTTGGGGGTTATTTTACTGGTTATGTGTTAGAAACATTCTAAGCCTCTGTTATGTAAACTACCAGCAGAAAGCTTGGGAATCACTTTCAATTTATTGAAAATACAGGAGCTCTCTAAACCCCCATTGGGGGACCTAACCAGCTTCCCGGACCCCCGGATAACACTTCCTACTTTTTTTCTGGAGGTGAATATCATGCCTGTCTACCCCTCACCCGCCCAAGTCACACTAGTTTCTCGTTTTCACCTAACAAAGAGTTAACAGTGGCCTGTTTCCTCTCTCATCGTTATTTTTTGCATAACTTCTATTCATTGTTCCTCCAGATTTTGAGCCTATCTTCGGTTTAAACCAGCATCTGTAGTTCATTGCTATACATTTTTAAGCAATATCTAGATGCAAAGATTACTTCTATTGTGGACGGAAGGGAAATTGGAGATTTGATCTAACACTAAACTCATCAGCTGGGAAGCATCATAGAGTCAGAGGTTTAGATTCTCCTGCCATGGGTAAAATACTGTGGCTATTCACCTTATCTTTGCACCTTATATAGATCTTATATACATCTATAAAAGCATTCTGATGGGCTCTAAAGAAATATGTCCTTGCCTGTCCAACGTCTCCTTATAACCCAGCCCTTCAGACCTGATGAAATTATCATATATCCTTTTGCACCCTCTCTAACTTGCTAACAACCTTATAGTGTCAAGGAGCAAGCCTGTGGAGCGGATCCTAATCCTGCTCCTGTTTTCTTGTGTTCCTATGCTCCTGTGTACCGACACGGAAGAAAATGCAGCCAAGATTGTCAATACTAATTCCTAGGAGAGTGAGTTTGTTGTGCGGGGTGAGATTGAGTAGACTAGGCCCGTGTACTCGAGTGTTTGAGTGTATTAGAGGAGATCACAGTGAAACACAAAGTCCTTACAGGGCTCAGTGTGCTGGATGCAGGGAGGATGTTTCCCCGTCTGAGGGGTGTGGAGAATGTGGGCTGCACCATGTTGGACAGAGATAAGGAGACATTACTGCACGCAGAGACTGGGGAACCTTTGGAATTCCCTGCAGCGGTGGCTGTGGAGACTCAGTCATTCAATGCTCTTGGAGCTGAGAGCCATGGTTGTATATTACAGAATCAGGCCCTTTGGCCCATCACGTCCATGTCCACCTTTTCCCCAGCTATGCTAATTGACTTGCCCACATTACATCGGTATTCTTCTACACCTCACCTATTTAAGTGTCTCAAATATAGTGATTATATCTCACTCCGCCACCTCTTCTGTAGCATGTTCCAGATATCACCCACTCTCAGTGTAAAAAAACCTAAATCTCAAATATACTTTAAAATTCCTTGCTCTCGATATAAATCTGCACTCTCTTGATTTGATATCCCTGCATGCGAATACGATTTTGATAATCTACCCGATATCCTGCTGCAGACTTTGACAACCTTCCCCGCTATCCACAATTTTTGAGTCCTCCACAGACTTACTAATCACACCTCATGCATTCACATCCAAGCCATGAACATATAACATAAACAGCAAAGGTTGCAGCACCGATCTCTGCTGCACTCCACCAGTCACAGACCTCCAAGCAGAAAACTCATCCTTCTACCGCTACCTTCTACCTCCATCCACCAAGCCAATTGTGGATCCATTTCACCAGCTCGCCTTGGATCCCACCTGCCTTCACTTTCTGGACCAGCCTTACATGCGCAACATTGTCAAGTCCCTCAGTGAAGTTCATATATTAGTTCACAATGAGATCAGTGTGTTCTTGGTTGTACACACCAATGACTTTAGACTCTCTCCAGCCCAAGTCTCCCCCCAACCCCCGAGGACTCTCTGATTCTCTGCTTCTCCCCCCAGTCTCCATCACCCTGGATATAGAAACAGCGCATGCACGGCTCGAGGTGTCCGAGGATCGGAAGAGGGTGAGACTGACCCGGTCCCGGAGGAATCTCACTGACAACAAGAAGAGGTTTTCAAGCAGTCCATGTGTGCTGGGATTGGAGGGATTTACATCGGGGAGACATTACTGGGAGGTGGAGGTGGCGGGGAGTCGGGGCTGGAGTCTGGGAGTCGCCGCAGAGTCTGTGGACAGGAAGGAGCAGGCCACACTGACCCCGGAGACTGGAGTCTGGAGGATCAAGCTGGCGGCTGACGACTTTGAAGTATTCACCTCCCCTCCATCCCGTTTCCCCGCCCATCCTCTCCCCGGGAGGGTGGGAGTTTATCTCAATTACGAGTCCGGGACCATTTCATTTTACAACACAGAAACCAAGTCCCATCTCCACACCTTCACTGAGAATAAATTCACGGAGAAACTCTATCCTTTCTTCGGGCCTTGGGATGGAAATTGGCTGAGAATCTGCTTTGATTCCGCTCCCGCTCCGGGTGTGTAAAAGGGTCGGGTCCTGGGACCGGCGTCAGGAACGGGGCTCGGGCTGTGGGGCATAAACCCGGTGGACAACAGGCCGGCGCTGAACGGCTCCCCATTCAATCCCCAAATTCCACGTCGTGAAACCCCAGTGAGCGTGGAAATAAAACCAGGGGGAATGTAAACATGGGAATAGTGAAATAAACAGCAACTGATATCAGAGCTGTCTGTCGATCTGTTCATTTTAACGCGTTAACTGAGTCATGGCAGCAAAGCCACGTGGTGCGACCACAGACCAGCTGTAGCTTTGAGAATTAACTTTTGACAATTGCAGAAACGGTAGGAATTTGATATAATGAGTGAATTTTGTGATCTGTTACCACACCTGTGGCTCAAACCAAATGCATGGATAAAAATGTGGATAAAAGCAGAAGTTGCCCCACATCCCACATCCAAAAGACATGCGGGTTTGTTGGTTAATTGGCCTCTGTAAATTGCCCTTTATGTGTAGGGAGAGTTGTGACATTTAGCACAGTGCTGTCTGTCTATAATGTGCATTGGAACAGTGGGCTGTGGCTCAGACTGAAGGAGAACCAGCTGGGAATAGACTTCACGACCTCGTAGATTCACTGTTGCACCGTACATCACAGCCCCACCCGGCTGGGACCTGCCCCGAAAAGCGTGGGTCGCCCTGACCCGTCTCCGTACAGGGGTCGGCCGGTTCAACGCCAACATGCGTCGCTGGGGGCTGCGTTCATCAGCAGCCTGCATGTGTGGAGCAGACCAGCAAACTGCGCAGCTGCTTATTGGGCTGTCCTTCCCCCCCCCCCCCCCCCCCCGGTGGAGGGGTAGATCTCACAGCCATCGACAACAGCACATTGAACTGGCTGCAGCGCCTGGAGGCCGTTACATAACCTCTGCTGCCTCCAACGCAAGAAGAAGAAGAACCACACCTAGACTATTGCAGTGTTCTTTATGTATTCTGTACCAAATCATGCCTTGGAACTAGAGGAAGTGTTTCAAGAAAATATAATCATGTACAAAATGCAAAAGCTACAGACAAGTTATGAGACACAAGCATTTACCGATGCTTTCAATCCAAGAGTCCCAGACACAACAATGAAATTCTTACTTGCAGCAGCACAACAGAATATGTAAACATATTCACCCGTATTATATAAAGAAGGAACTGCAGACTGATGAAGGGTCTCGACAGTAGGGGCCACACAGTCTTAGAATAAAGGGGAGGTCATTTAAGACTGAGGTGAGAAAAAACATTCCCACCCAGAGAGTTGTGAATTTGTGGAATTCCCTGCCACAGAGGGCAGTGGAGGCCAAATCACTGGATGGATTTAAGAGAGTTAGATAGAGCTCTAGGGGCTAGTGGAGTCAAGGGATATAGGGAGAAGGCAGGCGCGGGTTATTAATAGGGGATGATCACAATGAATGGCGGTGCTGGCTCGAAGGGCCGAATGGCCTCCTCCTGCACCTATTTTCTATGTTTCTATGACCTGAAACATCACCTATTCCTTCTCTCCAGATATGCTGCGTGACCTGCTGAGTTACTCCAGCACTTTGTGTCCATCTCCTCGAAATCTTTCCTGTCCATTTAATCTGGCCTAATTAGATTATTGTCCATTTGGGAATGCTTGTGCCTCTGATGAAGAGCGTGACAGCTTCAAACTTCTTGAAGATGTCAGTGTATATCCGTAGAACACTAGGACAACACAGCACAAGGACAGGCCCTTCGGCCCACAATGATGCCAACATCAACTCTTAACTGCAGGGTTGTTACAAGGGAACAGGTTCAAGGATCTGACTAGTAGAACAGAAAAAGGCTCACTCATCTATTTAGTTGCAAATCAGTTTTATTGGCAGGAGGACAAAACAATAATTGTCTCGGTTTGCACTGTGTCCAGTTTTACAGCAGTAACCACTCTCTCTCTCTCTCTCTCTCCCCCTCTCTTCCTTGCGCTGCCTTGCCTTACTCACCAGTGCGGCAGCATGTGTTGTCCATGTCAGAGCCTCTGAGATGTGGACTCCCAGGTATTGAATGCAGCTCACCCTATCCACAGTATCCCCATTTATCTTCAGTGGTGTGTACGTCCTCGGATGTTGTGCCCTCCTAAACTCCACGATCAGCTCCTTAGTTTTTTTGACATTCAAAAGGAGGCTGTTGCCCTGACACCAGAGTGCCAGATCAGCCACCTCATCCCGGTAGGCCTTCTCATCGTTATCTGAGATCAGGCCCACCACCACAGTGTCATCAGCCAACTTGATAATAGAGTTGGAGCTGAACCTAGCCACACAGTCATGTGTGTACAGGGAGTACAGTAGGGGTCTGAGGACTCAACCCTGGGGGGGGGGGGTCCTCTGCTCAGGGTGATGGACTTCGATGTATTTCCTCCCATCTTGACTACCTGGGGCCTGGCGGTGAGAAAGTCCAGGACCCAGGCACACAGGGGGGTGTTGAGCCCCAATTCCAGCAGCTTCTCAGCAAGTCTGGTGGGGACTATCGTGTTGAAGGCTGAACTGAAGTCTATGAACAGCATCCTCACATAGCCCCCCTTCTGGCTGTCAGGGTGAGAGAGAGCGGTGTGCAGGACCTGGGAGACTGGATCTGTTCGGCCGGTATGCGAATTGTAGCGGGTGCATGGTGCGAGGGAGGAAGGCACAGATGTGTTTCTTGACCAGCCTCTCAAAGCATTTCATGACCACCGAAGCGAGGGCCTCGGCAGACAGGCTCTTCGGCCCACATAGACCGTGGAAGACTAGGAGTTCTAATCTCAGCCATTGCCAAGCTAATCTCCCCTGTTTCCTCCAGTTAGATACATAGAAAATAGGTGCAGGAGTAGGCCATTCGGCCCTTCGAGCTTGCACCGCCATTCAATATGATCATGGATGATCATCCAACTCAGTATCCCGTACCTGCCTTCTCTCCATACCCCCTGATCCCTTTAGCCACAAGGGCCACATCTAACTCCCTCTTAAATATAGCCAATGAACTGGCCTCAACTACCCTCTGTGGCAGAGAGTTCCAGAGATTCACCACTCTCTGTGTGAAAAATATTTTTCTCATCTCGGTCTTAAAGGATTTCCCCCTTATCCTTAAGCTGTGACCCCTTGTCCTGGCCTTCCCCAACATCGGGAACAATCTTCCTGCATCTAGCCTGTCCAACCCCTTAAGAATTTTGTAAGTTTCTATAAGATCCCCCTCAATCTCCGAAATTCTAGCGAGTACAAGCCGACTAGTTGATCCCGTTTCCTTCCACATCCCAGACGTGCAGGTTTGTAGGATAGGTGGCCTCTTTGAAGTAGCCCCTGGTGTGTTGAGAGTGGATGAGAAGGGATAACATCGTGTGAACTAGTGTGAGCGATGGTCGGTGAACAGACCTTGCATCTCAGATCTAATTCTGATGACGAATGGCGATCAAACTGAGTCAATAACTCTATTTCTCTCCCTGGATAAACTAACAGACCTGCTGAGTATTTATTGAATCTTATGTCTTTATTTCCGATTATCAGCAACTGTTGAAATGATCAGACTTACACATAGAGATTCGAACATATACTTTAATTAGTAATTCCACGGAGAAAACACCTTGTGCTTTTGTCTCCGTAGCATTCAGTTAATCTAAGAGAGAAGAGAGAGAGAGAGAGTCCCAAACGCAGGCTTTTGGGGCAGCGGTAGGAATGAAGATCCGGACTGGATTTCATAACGAATGTGCAGCATGCATAAACTGTGTGGTCATATTTATATAGCAGAGACACACTAATCTACAGCAACCTTGATGTCCTTTTCACAATGGCAGGCAGTGACTAGTGGGGTGCCGCAAGGCTCAGTGCTGGGACCCCAGCTATTTACGATATATATTAATGATTTGGACGAGGGAATTGAATGCAACATCTCCAAGTTTGCGGATGACACGAAGCTGGGGGGCAGTGTTAGCTGTGAGGAGGATGCTAGGAGGCTGCAAGGTGAATTGGATAGGCTGGGTGAGTGGGCAAATGCATGGCTGATGCAGTATAATGTGGATAAATGTGAGGTTATCCACTTTGGTGACAAAAACAGGAAAGTAGACTATTATCTGAATGGTGGCCGATTAGGAAAAGGGGAGATGCAACGAGACCTGGGTGTCACGGTACACCAGTCATTAAAAGTAGGCAAAGGTACACAAAATTGCTGGGGAAACTCAGCGGGTGCAGCAGCATCTATGGAGCGAAGGAAATAGGCGACGTTTCGGGCCGAAACCCTTCTTCAGACTTCAGATTAAAAGTAGGCATGCAGGTGCAGCAGGCAGTGAAGAAGGCGAATTGTATGTTAGCATTCATAGCAAAAGGATCTGAGTATAGGAGCAGGGAGGTTCTACTGCAGTTGTACAGGGTCTTGGTGAGACCACACCTGGAGTATTGCGTACAGTTATGGTCTCCTAATCTGAGGAAGGACATTCTGGCCGTAGAGGGAGTACAGAGAAGGTTCACCAGACTGATTCCTGGGATGGCAGGACCTTCATATGAAGAAAGGCTGGATAGACTCGGCTTATACTCGCTAGAATTTAGGAGATTGAGGGGGGATCTTATAGAAACTTACAAAATTCTTAAGGGGTTGGACAGGCTAGATGCAGGAAGATTGTTCCCGATGTTGGGGAAGTCCAGGACAAGGGGTCACAGTTTAAGGATAAGGGGGAAATCCTTTAAGACCGAGATGAGAAAAACATTTTTCACAAAGAGAGTGGTGAATCTGTGGAATTCTCTGCCACAGAAGGTGGTTGAGGCCACAGTTCATTGGCTATATTTAAGAGGGAGTTAGATGTGGCCCTGGTGGCCAAAGGGATCAGGGGGTGTGGAGAGAAGGCAGGCACGGGATACTGAGTTGGATGATCAGCCATGATCATATTGAATGGCGGTGCAGGCTCGAAGGGCCGAATGGCCTCTACTCCTGCACCTATTGTCTATGTATCTATGTATCACTTTGGACACCTGGTCACGTGTGTGACATGTTGGTTCACTTTCCAAAAGAATAGCAGTCATAAGAGGTGTATAAAATCATGAGAGGAATAGATCAGGTAAACACGCAGAGTCTCTTGCCCTGAGTAGGGGAAATCGAGAACCAGTGGGCATAGGTTTAAGGTGAGGGTGGAAAGATTTAATGGGAACCTGAGGGGTAACTTTTTTTTTTACACAATACGGTGGTGGGTGTATGGAACGAGCTGCCAGAGGATGTACTTTTATGTTTAGTTTCCTTTAGTTTGGAATTACAGCGCGGAAAGAGGCACAAGTGAGACCGCACCTGGAGTATTGTGTGCAGTTTTTGTCCCCTAATTTGAGGAAGGACATTCTTGCTATTGAGGGAGCCCAGCATAGGTTCACCAGGTTAATTCCCCGGAGGGCGGGACTGTCATATGTTGAAAGACTGGAGCGACTGGGCTTGTACACACTGGAGTTTAGAAGGCTGAGAGGGGATCTTATTGAAACATATCAGATTATTAAGGGATTGGACACGCTAGAGGCAGGAAACGTTCCCGATGTTGGGGGAGTCCAGAACCAGGGGCCACAGTTTAAGAACAAGGGGTAAGCCATTTAGAACGGAGATGAGGAAAAATTGTTTCACCCAGAGAGTTATGAATCTGTGGAATTCTCTGCCTCAGAAGGCAGTGAAGGCCGATTATCAGCAACTGTTGAAATGATCAGACTTACACATAGAGATTCGAACATATACTTTTATTAGTAATTCCACGGAGAAAACACCTTGTGCTTTTGTCTCCGTAGCATTCAGCTAATCTAAGAGAGGAGAGAGAGAGAGAGAGAGAGAGTCCCAAACGCAGGCTTTTGGGGCAGCGGTAGGGATGAAGATCCGGACTGGAGTTCATAAGGAATGTGCAGCATGCATAATCTGTGTGGTCATATTTATATAGCAGAGACACACTAATCTACAGCAACCTTGATGTCCTTTTCACAATGGCAGGCAGTGACTAGTGGGGTGCCGCAAGGCGCAGTGCTGGGACCCCAGCTATTTACGATATATATTAATGATTTGGACGAGGGAATTGAATGCAACATCTCCAAGTTTGCGGATGACACGAAGCTGGGGGGCAGTGTTAGCTGTGAGGAGGATGCTAGGAGGCTGCAAGGTGACTTGGATAGGCTGGGTGAGTGGGCAAATGCATGGCAGATGCAGTATAATGTGGATAAATGTGAGGTTATCCACTTTGGTGGCAAAAACAGGAAAGTAGACTATTATCTGAATGGTGGCCGATTAGGAAAAGGGGAGATGCAACGAGACCTGGGTGTCACGGTACCACCAGTCATTAAAAGTAGGCATGCAGGTGCAGCAGGCAGTGAAGAAGGCGAATGGTATGTTAGCATTCATAGCAAAAGGATCTGAGTATAGGAGCATGGAGGTTCTACTGCAGTTGTACAGGGTCTTGGTGAGACCACACCTGGAGTATTGCGTACAGTTTTGGTCTCCTAATCTGAGGAAGGACATTCTTGCCGTAGAGGGAGTACAGAGAAGATTCACCAGACTGATTCCTGGGATGTCAGGACTTTCATATGAAGAAAGAGGCTCGGATGGAAACAGAGAGGATGAGACGGAGGTTCTTCCCACAGGCCATCGGGACTGTAAACTCTAATCTCACCAGGAACTAATTTCCTGTTGTGTTGTGCCTATTTAAAATTGCTGGTTTTTTTCTAATATGTAAATACTGATTCTGTTCTATTCCGTTCTGCAATTTTTTGCATAATTCGCAGGCGTTGCCACTTTCATTTCACTGCACATCTTGTATGTGTATGTGACAAAGGTGAATTTGAATTATTTGAACTATTTGAAGAAGGGTTTCGGCCCGAAACGTTGCCTATTTCCTTCGCTCCATAGATGCTGCTGCACCCGCTGAGTTTCTCCAGCATTTTTGTGTACCTTCTTGCCATAGAGGGAGTACAGAGAAGGTTCACCAGACTGATTCCTGGGATGTCAGGACTTTCTTATGAAGAAAGACTGGATAGACTCGGCTTGTACTCGCTAGCATTTAGAAGATTGAGGGGGGATCTTATAGAAACTTACAAAATTCTTAAGGGGTTGGACAGGCTAGATGCAGGAAGATTGTTCCCGATGTTGGGGAAGTCCAGAATAAGGGGTCACAGTTTAAGGATAAGGGGAAATCTTTTAGGACCGAGATGAGGAAAACATTTTTCACACAGAGAGTGGTGAATCTCTGGAATTCTCTGCCACAGAAGGTAGTTGAGGCCAGTTCATTGGCTATATTTAAGAGGGAGTTAGATGTGGCCCTTGTGGCTAAAGGGATCAGGGGATATGGAGAGAAGGCAGGTACAGGATACTGAGTTGGATGATCAGCCATGATCATATTGAATGGCGGTGCAGGCTTGAAGGGCCGAATGGCCTACTCCTTCCCCTACAACCCACCAGGGGAGGCGCCACTCTGTCCCTACTCCTCGACCCTCACCACCATTCAGGAACACAAACAGCCCTTTAATGGGAGGCAGAGATTCACTTGCATCTCCTCCATCCACGTCTGTGGCACTCGGTTCTCTCGATGTGGCCTCCTTTACATCTAAACGCCTCTACGTCCTCAGAAGACCGAGGAAGTTTGGCATATCTCAAACTTAGAAGAATTCCGAGTCCGCTGTGCCAGAGTGAATGAATAGGTGTTGATGTTGATCGGACGAGGACAGTATAGGTCTTACTGAGGATGTGTAAATGGGAGCAGGGAATGAAATTGGAAAAAATAATCCAAGAGAGGAAAATAACGCAGAATTCACTGAACTTCTCGCAACTTTGTCGGCGCCAGAAACGTGGCGACTCTCTCTGTACTGCCTGGGTGAGGTCTGTATTTTACCGGATTACATGCAAAAACAAAGAATTTCACCGTCCCTTGGTACATGTGACAATAGAGTATAATTGAATCATTGAGTTGAATTCAAGTTTGCACATGAGACTGTTAAATAAAATAACAGTGTTTGCTATAGAACGAATATTATTGTGCAGCCTAATATAATGAACAATTCACGATAGGAAACACGGATGTATTTAGTTTAAGGGAATGAAATTTACCCGAAGCTGATTACAAATGACATCGGCTTTCTGGTCAGGGCTGTGATTGACGGGGCTGAGCTCCGCCTCCCCTCAGCCGGGCCCCGCCCCTTTCATTGATTGTTCCACAGCTCCGGGCTCCCCCGGGTCCTAAAGCCCGTCGACACGTTGTTGTCCAGCCTCACTGACCTCATCTGGCAGCTTGTTCCATTTCCCCACGACCTTCTGTGTGAAAATGTTATTCCTCAGGTTTCGATTAAATCTTGCACCTCTCACCACAAACCTGTGTCCTCTAGTTCTCGACTCCACTACTCCGGGTAAAAGACTGTGCATTCACCCTATCCATTCACCTCTTGATCCCATGCACTTCAGCCTCCGGCGCTCCAATTAATTAAGTCCTACCCTGCCCAACCTCTCCCGTTCACTCAGGGCCACAAAGCTTGCCAACGTCCTTGGAAATCTACTGCATTTTTTTCCAACTTTTTTATCTTGCCTTATATTGTCCCAAGCGCTACTCTCCGCTTTCATCTATATTCAGGACAGTTTAATGTGTAACTGATCCCTCCCTGTGGTAGAGAGCGGGAGAAGAACCCTCCATAGTTTCCGCGGGTGGATTTGTCTCTTAAGATCGATGGGGGAGGACCACAGTCTAGGGTCCTTCCGCTGCTGGACATGGGGGGCAGGGTGTGGTAGAGACGCCCTCAAAACAAGGGAAGGGATTCCACGCCAGTGGGCCACATGAGTGACAAGGGTGGGGGTAAAATGGTGATTTGTGGAAACTGTATTGTATGTATCTATAGCCTTCGAGAATGTCGGATGGAGATTTGTAAGGAACATGTATTCTATATATCTATTTCTCGAATAAAGTCTATTATGACATTAAAAAAAAAAGTTTTTCAGAGGTGCTACTTGACCCGCTGAGTTAATCCAGCACTTTGTGCCTTTTTGTTGTGAAGCAGCATCTGCAGTTCCATGTTTCTGCATCTTCACACAGAACACTTGCAGCCGGATTACATTCATTCCCCGAGACGGCAGCGTGAGCGGTGTACACACGCGGTACTGCAGGAGGGGGTCAGCAGTTCAGGGAAAGGTACTGCAGGAGGGGGTCAGCAGTTCAGGTATGTTAGCTTTCATAGCAAAAGGATTTGAGTATAGGAGCAGGGAGGTTCTACTGCAGTTGTACAGGGTCTTGGTGAGACCACACCTGGAGTATTGCGTACAGTTTTGGTCTCCAAATCTGAGGAAGGACATTATTGCCATAGAGGGAGTGCAGAGAAGGTTCACCAGACTGATTACTGGGATGTCAGGACTGTCTTATGAAGAAAGACTGGATAGACTTGGTTTATACTCTCTAGAATTTAGGAGATTGAGAGGGGATCTTATAGAAACTTACAAAATTCTTAAGGGGTTGGACAGGCTAGATGCAGGAAGATTGTTCCCGATGTTGGGGAAGTCCAGGACAAGGGGTCACAGTTTAAGGATAAGGGGGAAGTCTTTTAGGACCGAGATGAGAAGAACTTTTTTCACACAGAGAGTGGTGAATCTCTGGAACTCCCTGCCACAGAGGGTAGTCGAGGCCAGTTCATTGGCTATATTTAAGAGGGAGTTAGATGTGACCCTTGTGGCTAAGGGGATCAGAGGGTATGGAGAGAAGGCAGGTACGGGATACTGAGTTAGGTGATCAGCCATGATCATATTGAATGGCGGTGCAGGCTCGAAGGGCCGAATGGCCTACTCCTGCACCTAATTTCTATGTTTCTATGTTTCTATGAAAGGGAATCCTCTTTTGAACCAGGAAGAGGAGGAGTTAAAATGGTTTCGAACGACCAGGTCGAGAGTTGGACCGCGGAGATAATTTGTCCCATCTGCCTGGATTTCTTCACCGATCCCGTGGCACTGGAGTGCGGGCACAACTTCTGCCGCTCCTGCATCACACAGAGTTGGGACAGGGAGGGGAGAAACACCTGCCCGGAATGTAGAGAGCAGTTTACAGACCGCACCCTCAGGGTGAATCGGGCCTTGGCGAGACTGTCTGAGAAAGCTCGAACACTGAGCCTGAATCGGACAGAGAAGGAAAGTAAACTTCAGTGCGAGGAACATCAGGAAGAACTGAAGCTGTTTTGTGAAACTGACAAGAAGCTGATCTGTGTGATGTGTGCAGCCGGGCAGGAACACAAGTCTCACAGCTTCACGCTGATAGCAGAAGCTGCAGAATTCTACAAGGTAAAGCGAATCAATGTTGATCGCATCATTGTTTAATTCCTGTTTTTTTGTCTAACACTTTTATTCTCTGATTTTCAAACACAATCCCAGGATCAGGTGAAATCTTCCTTCGAATCTCTCACAAAAAAGGAATCAGAGATCCAGCAAATGGAGCAGCAACAAAAACAGAAGATTTCTGGAGTTCTGGTGAGGCTTTCGATTTCGATTTCCTGATCTTATGTAGATTTGATCCCTGTGATGCGTGTAATAATAGGGCAGCCTTCACGAGAACATGAATAGGCAGCAGGGAATTGCATTGGGGGTAGAGGTTTGATGGGTTATAAGATTACCGTCACGATGTTTCAGAAGCATTTGGAATTAAATTGAATTGCCAAAGCAAATAAAAAATGCACAGGACAAATGTCACGGTCAAAGTGGCGAGGAAACACAATCAGTGACATTATATATTAGAACCATAGACATAGAAACATAGAAAATAGGTGCAGGAGTAGGCCATTCGGCCCTTTGAGCCTGCACCGTCATTCAATATGATCATGGCTGATCATCCAACTCAGTATCCTGCCTTCTCTCCATACCCCCTGATCCCTTTAGCCACAAGGGCCACGTCTTAAGTATAGCCAATGAACTGGCCTCAACTACCTTCTGTGGCAGAGAATTCCACTGATTCACCACTCTCTGTGTGAAAAATATTTTCCTCTTCTCGGTCCTAAATGATTTCCCCCTTATCCTTAAACTGTGACCCCTTGTTCTGGACTTCCCCAACATCGGGAACAATCTTCCTGCATCTAGCCTGTCCAACCCCTTAAGAATTTTGTAAGTGTCTATAAGATCCCCCCTCAATCTTCTAAATTCTAGCGAGTACAAACCGAGTCTATCCAGTCTTTCTTCATATGAAAGTCCTGACATCCCAGGAATCAGTCTGGTGAACCTTCTCTGTACTCCCTCTATGGCAAGAATGTATTTTCTCAGAATAGGAGACCAAAACTGTACACAATACTCCAGGTGTGGTCTCACCAAGACCCTGTACAACTGCAGTAGAACCTCCCTGCTCCTATACTCAAATCCTTTTGCTATGAATGCTAACATACCATATTGATCTTCACCTTTCATTTCCCAGGAACAATCACACAACCTTCAGTCGAAAATCACATCCCAGTTTGCTGAACTGCACAAGGTTCTCACTGAGAAAGAGCAGCGCACACTGGCAGATATCCGAGAGCAAGAGAAGAAGATTCTAAATACTTTGGAGAAAAATCTTGGAGAGATTCAAGAGAATTTAAAATCTATTCAGCAGGATCTATTAAAGTTGCAGCAACAGATGGATCAAAAAGACAGTGTGGCGTTTCTGAAGGTGAGGGGTTACACTACAGTTTGGTGGTGAAAGTGCATTCACAAAATGGTTGGGTGACATTTCCGAAATAAATGCTGCATTTACCAGTAATCGAGAACTAGGCAAATGTTCCCTCTGTTCCAGCTGTTGTTTTTCCCAAACTAATTGTCCTCCCGTATAATCTATGGGATCTCAGGAATACCTGACCGGAATGTAGAGAGGTGTTTGTATTCTGTAGCGTTTAGAACAACGACGGGTGATCCTATATCTGATCCCAAGGACCACGAATGGACAGAGGGCAGTAAATCTCTGGGATTCTCCAACCTAGAGACTCTGAGAGGTTTAAAATGTTGGACGTATTTAAACCAGGGGAAGATACATTTTGAACATTCGGGGAATTGAAATTGAAAGGAATGGGGCAAAGAGGAGGAGTTCAGTCCTGGGCTAGATCAGCCATGACCACATAGTGGGGATTAACATTGAAATCTAGAACGTGGCGCACACATCAGATCGATGTGCAAAACTGAGAGACATAGGAAGTCCTGTTTACCAGCTGTTATAAGGTTATATAATGCGCATAAATAACTGCACTTTTCTTTTTTAATTAATTGTTTTTTAACTTGTATTTTAACTTGTATTTTAACTTGTTAAGTATGGAAGCCATTTGAGGAAATGTGTGGTGTTATGTCTGTCTTGAAGCTGTTGTGGCACTGTAATTTCCTGTAAAGGATTATTAAAGGTATAATCTAATCTAATCATCTATATCCGGTTCCCATCAGCAGTGGGTGGTCACCTTGGGGGAATTTGCTCTGTTTGTTTTGTCCATCTTGTTTCACCATAGAATGGCATCCCATTCTACATCAGACAGGCCATTTAGAATGGAATAGTTTATTTATTGTCATTGTAACATGAACCATGTACAACAAAATTTTAAAATGTCAGCCAGTCAGTGCACCATTCAAACATTTCTAAAAGCTAACAATACACACAAGGTAAAATATTAAAAAAAGATAAACAACTAAAATAAATATCATGAACATAGCACGCATAAACACCCAGCCCTACATCCTTCTGTCGATTTCACAGTGTACCACAGTCCCTTAGTATGTATCGCCCCTGCGTTCCTTGGCGGCTCCATTTAGTGCCTTTATAGCAGTGGGGTAAAAACTGTTTTTAAGTCTGTTTGTCCTTGTCCTTGTAGATCTGTACCATCTGCCTGACGGCAACAGTTCAAACAGGGAGTGTCCGGGGTGGGAAATGTCCTTTATAATACTCTGGGATTTTTTGATGCAGCGGGAACTGTGTAGGTCCTCCAAGGTAAGGAGAGGGCAGCCGTCAATCCTCTGGGCGTTGTCAATGGCCCTCTGGAGCGCTTTCCTCTGAGCCGCTGTGCAGCTGGTGTACCATACGCATACACAGTATGTTAGGATGCTCTCAATGGAGCACCGATAAAAGGACAGCAGCAGTCTCTGAGTGATGTTATTCTTCCTGAGCACCCTCAGGAAGTGCAGTCTCTGCTGGACCTTTTTCAGCAGCGCAGAGGTGTTCACGCTCCACGTCAGGTCCTCCTCAATATGGATTCCCAGGAAGCGGAAATCCGCCACCCTCTCCACACAGTCCCCTCTGATAATTAATGGTACCATGTCCGTTTTATTCTTCCTGAAGTCTATTATTATTTCCTTTGTCTTTAAGGTGTTGAGGAGCAGGTTATTTTCTCCATACCACACTGTCAGCTGCTCCGCCTCATCCCGGTAGGCGTACTCGTCCCCCCCGGAGATGAGTCCCACCACCGTAGTGTCATCTGCAAATTTGA
This sequence comes from Amblyraja radiata, assembly GCF_010909765.2. Lineage (NCBI taxonomy): Eukaryota > Metazoa > Chordata > Chondrichthyes > Rajiformes > Rajidae > Amblyraja > Amblyraja radiata. The sequence goes on along the minus strand of NC_045985.1, from coordinate 13,384,584 downwards.
CAATGGTGTTGCTGTGGTGGGCGGGGGTGCAGTCATGTGTGTAGATGGTGTAGAGCAGGGGGCTCAGCACGCAGCCCTGTGGAGAGCCGGTACTTTTGGCCCATCCTATCCAGTCAAGTTTTCTGCTCCACTCATCATCCCTCCCATCTACTCTCCACACCCGGTAACAATAACCCAAATTCCAGGAGCCCTAATTTGTTTATCCCGCTTGCACTTAAATTTATCTCTGCTGTTGGCTTCAGTCCCTCCAATGCAAGTGAGGTCCATGTTCTCATGACTACATTCCTTTCGGTATTTATTGAAGACCACGTTACATTTCAGCTTTGATTATTGGTCTCCCTTTCGATTTGAGATATGATTTCATGCCCACCCATTTAAATCCACCGATAATATTAAGTCTGTCTCATAATCCCTGACATCCTCTCCAGATGAAATCCCACGATCTGCCCAGTCTTTTCATTAAGTTCCATCCTCTCAGTTATGGCGTCATTCTCATGAACATTCCTTGTGCTTTCCCCCATCGTTCTACATCTCTGTGACAATATCCGCTTTCTGTCTGCATGACAGTGGTGATAAGAGTTGGGAAATGGGAATTATCAGAGGGTCGTAGAAATTTGGTGAAATTCCCGCTGTCGGGATGAGGACGGTCCATCTCAGTCAATTGAGATTTGTGTTTTATTTCTTTCAGGAGGAAGTTGGTCGCAAGCGAAGGTAGGACATTGTCTTGTGGAAAACATTGTGAGTTTTTGTGGAATAACTCAAAATATTTCTAATGCTCAGTTTATAACCAACTGTTAAATATTTCCAGGGTTTGTGATGAAGCCAAACCACTGTCAGTGGTGGATAAAGTCTTACCGATTGAAAAGTTTCATTGCCCTGTTTCGTTCAACACGGCATTCAAAGAAATACCTGATGACTTCAAGCAAGGTAAAGCTAATACCTTTTCCATTATTCTTGTTTCTGACATCTTTAAGCCGTACACCTGACACCTTATCATTTCCCAGCCTCACACAGCCCAGTTTTACTTTCTCCCCAAAATCCATAAACACAACTGTCTTGTCCCACTAAAATGAATTCCACGTACCTCTATTCCATCCTATCCCACCTGTGTCCAATCCCTTCCGACCTTTGTCCAAGATTCCTCGCATGCCTTTGTCCCTTTAATGACTTCTGCTTTCAGAGCCCTCACCTCCTCATCTTTACCATGGACGTTCAGCCACTCTACACCTCCATCCCCCACCAGGAAGAGCTAAAAGCCCTCCGTTTATTCCTCGACTGCAGAACCATCCAATTTCCCTCTACTAACACTACTCCGCCCAGCGGAGCTGGTTCTCACTCTTAATAACATCTCCTTCGAATCCTCCCACTTCCTCCAAGTCCAAGGCCCTATCCCTGAACTCTATCTCTATTACGTTGATGACTGCATCGGTGCTACCTCCTGCACCCATGCAGAACTCATGGACTTCATCAACTTCACCACCAATTTCCATCCTGCAATCAAATTTACTTGGACTATCAGCGACACATCCCTCCCCTTTCTTGATCTCACAGTCTCTATCACAGTTAATAGACTATCGATAGACGTCTATTACAAACCCACTGACTCCCACAAATATCTCGACTACACTTCTCCCACCCTGCTTCTTGCAAAGATTCCATCCCCAATTCCTCCGTCTACGCTGCATCTGCATCCAAGATGAGGGGTTCCATACCAGGACATCAGAGATGTCCTCATTCTTTAGGGAACGAGGGTTCCCCTCTCCCATCATAGATGACGCCCACACTCGTGTCACCTCGGTACCCTGCAGCTCTGCCCTTGCTCCCCCTCCCCCTAGTCGCAACATAGGCAGAGTCCCCCGTGTCCTTACCTTTCACCCGATCAGCCACCGCATACAACACACAATCCTCCAATAGACAATAGGTGCAGGAGTAGGCCATTCGGCCTCTCGAGCCAGCACTGCCATTCAATGTGATTATGGCTGTGTATCCACAATCAGTACCCCGTTCCTGCCTTCTCCCCATATCCCTTGACTCTGCTATCTTTATATAACTCTCTCTTGAAAGCATCCAGAGAACCAGCCTCCACCGCCCTCTGAGGCAGATAATTCCACAGACTCACAACTCTGTGTGAAAAAGTGTTTCCTCATCTCCGTTTTAAATGGCTTTCCCCTTATTCTTAAACTGTGGCCCCTGGTTCTGGACTCCCCCAACATCGGGAACATGTTTCCTGCCTCTAGCGTGTCCAAACCCTTAATAATCTTATATGTTTCAATAAGATTCCCTCTCATCCTTCTAAATTCCAGAGTGTAAAAGCCCATTCGCTCCATTCTCTTGGCATATGACAGTCCCGCCATCCCGGGAATTAACCTTGTGAACCTACGCTCCGCTCCCTCAATAGCAAGAATGTCGTTTCTCAAATTGGGAAACCAAAACTGCGCACAATACTCCAGGTGTGGTCTCACTAGGGCCCAGTACAACTGCAGAAGGACCTCTTTGCTCCTATACTCAACTCCTCTTGTTAAGAAGGCCAACATGCCATTTGCTTTCTTCACTGCCTGCTGTACCTGCATGCTTAATTTAATTTAAATTTCCAAGATAGGACAATGAAATTCTTGCTTTGATTCAGCACAACGGAATATAGTAGGCACGACTACAGAATATATTATATCAGTGAGTCCATATACCATTATATAAATATATACACACATCAATAAATAAGCAAATAAAGTGCAAATAAACAGATAATGGTCTATTAGTGTTCAGAGATTTGTTTCAGTTGAGTTTAAAAGCCTGATGGCTGTGGGGAAAAAGCTATTCTGCTATTCTGTGGGGAAAAAGCTATTTCTGAACCTGGACGTTGCAGTCTTCAGGCACCTGTACCTTTTTATCTGAAGGTAGCGGTTCGATCAATGAGAGCAACACCAGTTTTCAGGGCACGTTGTAAGCCAGCCTCTATATCGGGAGTGAGGGCAAGGACTTGATTTGCGCAGCTTCTACCAGGTCTAAAGCCAGCTTGCTCTCTGAGCAAGACAGATTCTGCCAATGGAGAAATCCTGGCAAGCAGGTGGAACTCAAACAGCAAGTAGGATATACTCAGGAGGGAGATGGATCCGTAACTAGTTGGATCATCAGCAGATTTCCCAGGCTTGAGGATGGGGATGACTTTAGACTCTCCAGCCCGAGTCTCCCCCCCAACCCCTGGGAACTCTCTGATTCTTTGCTTCTCCCCCCAGTCTCCGTCACCCTGGATGTGGAAACAGCGCATCCGCGGCTCGAGGTGTCTGAGGATCGGAAGAGGGTGAGATGGAACTGGACCCGGTGGCGTCTCCCTGACACCGGGAAGAGGTTTACAGTCAGTCATTGTGTGCTGGGATCGGAGGGATTCACATCGGGGAGACATTACTGGGAGGTGGAGGTGGCGGGGAGTCGGGGCTGGAGTCTGGGAGTCGCCGCAGAGTCTGTGGAGAGGAAGAGAGGGGTCATACTGACCCTGGAGGCTAGAGTCTGGAGGATTGAGCGTTGTGATGATGGGTTGAATGCACTCACCTCCCCTCCATCTCGTCTCCCCGCCCGTCCCATCCCCGGGAGGGTGGGAGTTTATCTCAGTTACGAGTCCGGGACAGTTTCATTTTACGACGCGGACACCAAATCCCATCTCTACACCTTCACTGGGAATAAATTCACGGAGAAACTTTATCCTCTATTCTGGCCTTGTAATGTAAACCAGTGGCTGAGAATCTGCTCCGGTTCCGCTCCGGGTGTGTAAATGGGTCGATTCCCGGGACCGGCGTCAGGAGCGGGGCTCAGGGGCAGAAACCCGGTGGACAACAGGTCGACGCTGAACGGCTCCCATTTAATCTCCGAATTTCGCGTCGTGAAACCCCAGTGAGCGCGGAAATAAAACCAGGGGGAATGTAAACGTGGGAAGAGTGAAATAAACAGCAACTGAAATCAGAGCTGTCTGTCGATCCGTTCATTTCAACGCGTTAACTGCGTCACGTCTTGGTTCCGCCACTAGACCAGCTGTGACTTTAAGAATCAACTTTGACAATTGCAGAAACAGCGGGAATATGATTTAATAAGTGACTTTTGTGATCTGTTACCACACCTGCGGCCCAAACCAAATGCATGACAAAATATGGAATAAAAGTAGAAATTGCTCCAAATACTCAGCAGGTCAGGCAGCATCTGCAAGATGAAACAGACCTTCCATTTCAGATCTAATACTGATGACGAATTGTGTTTCCATTTGGATTTTCAGCATCTGTTTTTTAAAAAATATTTTCTAGTTGGATGGGTGATTGGAATGTGAGTCTGACCATAAACTGCCAACATAAGACAGAAAACGTTATGGACATTCAGCAGGTTGGGCAGTGTACAGTGTCTAGAAAGGGTTAATATTTCTGAGGTACTGTGGAGCTGCGGGTAGAGCCGCTGTCTCACAGGGCCAGAGACCAGGGTTCGATCCTGACCTTGGGTGCTGTCTGTTCAGAGTTTGCATGTTCTCCCCGTGACCATGTGGGTTTCTCCATTATCCAAAAGACATGTGGGTTTGTTGGCTGATTGGCCTCTGTAGATTGCCCTTTGTGTGTAGGGAGAGTTGCTACATTTAGCACAGTGCCATCTGCTTATAATGTGCATTGAAACAGTGGGCTGTGGCTCAGACTGAACCACGCCAAGACTATTACAATGTTCTTTATGTATTCTGTGCCAAATCATGCCATGGGACTTGTGGAGGTGTTTCTAGAAAATATAATCACGTACAAAATGCTAAAGCTACAGAACAGTTCTGAGACACAAGCATTTACAGATGCTATCAGTCCAAGAGTCAAGAGTGCTTTATTTCCACATGTCCCAGACACAACAATGAAATTCATACTTGCAGCAGCACAACAGAATATGTCAACATATTCACCCATATTATATAAAGAAGGAACTGCAGACTGATGAAGGGTCTCGACCCAAAACATCACCTATTCCTTCTCTCCAGAGATGCTGCCTGACCCGCTGAGTTACTCCAGCAATTTGTGTCTATCCCTCGAAACCTTTCCTGTCTGTGGATCTGCCCGAATATCTTTTGATTATTGTCCATTTGTGAATGCTTGTGCCTCTGATGAAGAGTGTGACAACTTCAAACTTCTTGAAGATGTCAGTGTATATCTACAGAACACTAGAACAGCACAGCACAAGGACAGGCCCTTCGGCCCACAATGATGCCAAACATGATGCCAACATCAACTCTTAGCAACAGGGTGCTGGGAGAATGAGATGCTGGCGTTCAGGAGATTTGTTAAACTCAGTGGCATCTGCTCTATTGGATGGACTTAGTTTCGTATCGTTTGGCTCAGTTCAGAGATGCAGCTCGGAAACAGGCCCTTCGGCCCACCCAGTCCGTGCCGACCAATACCATTACCATCAACACTATCATACACACTGGGGACGTTTTAAAATTATTACCGCCACCAATTAACCTACAAATCTGCATGTCTTTGCAATGTGGGAGGAAACCAGATCACCCGGAGGAAACCCATGCGGTCACACATGGAACGTACAAACTCTGTACAGACAGCAACCATAGTCAGGATTGAACCCTGACGCTGTATATCTAAAATTTAAAAGACTCAGACAGGTACCCGAATAGAAAATGTTTAGAGGGTTATGGGCCAAATTTGGGGCAGGTGGGAGTAGTGTAGACGGGGCATGATGGGCTGTCGGGCCTGTTTCCACACCAAATTACTTAATTGTTCCATCAGGCTTGATTTGGGTCAAGGAATATTTGAATAGGCAGCATCCTCGAAGAACATTGATAGATGACATTTCAGATGTTATCGGGAGAAGGCAGGAGAATGGGGTTAGGAGTTAGAGATAAATCAGCTATGATTGAATGGCAGAGTAGAAGATGTGCCGGATGTCCTAATTCAGTTCCTATCACATGACCCGCTGAGTTACTCCAGCACTTTGTGCCTTTTGAACATAATATTCTCGAGTGCAGCCATGAACAATGAATTGGTCAAAGTGAGTGCTGTAGTCTTTGCAGTTGGGACACTGACCCTCACCACCATTCAGGAACACAAACAGCCCTTTCATGGGAGGCAGAGATCCACCTGCATCTCCTCTATGGCACTCGGTTCTGTCGATGTGGCCTCCTTTACATCTAAACGCCTCTGCTTCCTCAGAAGTCCGAGGAAGTTTGGCATGTCTGAAACTTAGAATAATTCCGAGTCCGCTGTACCAGAGTGAATGAATTGGTGTTGATGTTGATCGGACGAGGCCAGTATAGGTCTTACTGAGGATGTGGAAATGGGAGCTGAGAATGAAATTGGAAAAAATAATTCAAGAGAGGAAAATAACGCAGAATTCACTGAACTTCTCGCAACTTTGTCGGCGCCAGAAACGTGGCGACTCTCTCTGTACTGCCTGGGTGAGGTCTGTATTTTACCGGATTACATGCAAAAACATGCAAAAACAAGGAATTTCACCGTCCCTTGGTACATGTGACAATAGAGTATAATTGAATCATTGAGCAGCCTAATATAATGAACAATTCACGATAGGAAGCACGGATGTATTTAGTTTAAGGGAATGAAATTTATCCGAAGCTGATTACAAATGACAACCCGCCCCTTTCATTGATGGTTCCGCCGCCGTTTCGCGCCCGAAACCCCATTGCCCGCGGGTTCAGCAGCAGCCGCAGCGGCTCCACAGCTCCGGGCTCCCCCGGGTCCTAAAGCCCGCTGACACGTTGTTGTCCAACCTCACTTACCTCATCTGGCAGCTTGTTCCATTTCCCCACGACCTTCTGTGTGAAAATATTGTCTGAATGGTGGTATTATCTGAATGGTAGCCGATTAGGAAAAGGGGAGATGCAACGAGACCTGGGTGCCATGGTACACCAGTCATTGAAAGTAGGCATGCAGGTGCAGCAGGCAGTGAAGAAAGCGAATGGTATGTTAGCATTCATAGCAAAAGGATTTGAGTATAGGAGCAGGGAGGTTCTACTGCGGTTGTACAGGTTCTTGGTGAGACCACACCTGGAGTATTGCGTACAGTTTTGGTCTCCTAATCTGAGGAAAGACATTCTTGCCATAGAGGGAGTACAGAGAAGGTTCACCGGACTGATTCCTGGGATGTCAGGACTTTCATATGAAGAAAGACTGGATAGACTCGGCTTGTACTCGCTAGAATTTAGAAGATTGAGGGGGGATCTTATAGAAACGTACACAATTCTTATGGGGTTGGACAGGCTAGATGCAGGAAGATTGTTGCCGATGTTGGGGAAGTCCAGAACAAGGGGTCACAGTTTAAGGATAAGGGGGAAATCTTTTAGGACCGAGATGAGAAAAACATTTTTCACACAGAGAGTGGCGAATCTCTGGAATTCTCTGCCACAGAAGGTAGTTGAGGCCAGTTCATTGGCTGTATTTAAGAGGGAGTTAGATGTGGCCCTTTTGGCTAAAGGGATCAGGGGGTATGGAGAGAAGGCAGGTACAGGATACTGAGTTGGATGATCAGCCATGATCATATTGAATGGCGGTGCAGGCTCGAAGGGCCGAATGGCCTACTCCTGCACCTATTTTCTATGTTTCTATTGTTCCTCAGGTTCCGATTAAATCTTGCACCTCTCACCACAAACCTGTGTCCTCGAGTTCTCGATTCCACTACTCCGGGTAAAAGACTATCCATTCACCTCTTGTTCCCATACACTTCAGCCTCCGGCGCTCCAATTAATAAATCCTTCCCTGCCCAACCTCTCCCTTTCGCGCAGGGTCATAAATCTTGCCAACGTCCTTGGTACTCCACTTTGTATTTTTTCCAACTGTTAACCTTGTTTACATTGTCCCAAGCGCTTCTCTCCGCTTTCGTCTATATTCAGGACATTTTAACTGACCCCTCCCTGTGGTAGAGAGCGGGAGAACCCTCCATAGTTTCCGCGGGTGGATTTGTCTCCTTCCTTTAAAAATGGTCGTAACGATGGTGACCCTCGGGTCCTGTGGCCGGCGCTCCTCATCCCAGAGGAAGGCAGATATTGATGGCGAAATTCACCAGCGCCTTCAGTGCACCTGGACAACCTTTGGCCGTCTGTGGAGAAGAGTGTTTGAAGATCAGGAAACAATTCGCAAGTCCTCGATCATTTTGTCACACACTTTCTGTCTTTCATCTCTGGACTTTGTCCAACCGTCTGCCGATCAACTCCCCCCTCTCCCCCTCAACTGTGTCAACCTATTACCAGCCAGGCTTTGTCCAGCCCCCTTCCTTCCATCGTTCTTCCCTCCCACCCACCGCCCCTACAATCAGCCTGAAGAAGGGTCCAGACCCGAAACATCACCTGTCCATGTTGTCCAGAGGTGCTACTTGACCCGCTGAGTTAATCCAGCACTTTGTGCCTTTTTGTTGTAAAGCAGCATCTGCAGTTCCATGTTTCTGCATCTTCACACTGAACACTTGCAGCCGAATTACATTCATTCCCCGAGACGGCAACGTGAGCGGTGGACACACGCGGTACTGCAGGAGGGGGGTCAGCAATTCAGGGAAAGGGAATCCTCTTTTGAACCAGGAATGGCTTCAAACGACCAGGTCGAGAGTTGGACCGCGGAGATAATTTGTCCCATCTGCCTGGATTTCTTCACCGATCCTGTGTCACTGGAGTGCGGGCACAACTTCTGCCGCTCCTGCATCACACAGAGTTGGGACAGGGAGGGGAGAAACTCCTGTCCGGAATGTAGAGAGGAGTTTACAGACCGCACCCTCAGGGTGAATCGGGCCTTGGCGAGACTGTCTGAGAAAGCTCGAACACTGAGCCTGAATCGGACAGAGAAGGCAAGAAAACTTCAGTGCGAGGAACATCAGGAAGAACTGAAGCTGTTTTGTGAAATTGACAAGAAGCTGATCTGTGTGATTTGTGCAGCCGGGCAGGAACACAAAGCTCACAACTTCACGCTGATAGCAGAAGCTGCTGAATTCTACAAGGTAAAGCAAATAGATGTTGATCGCATCATTGTTTAATTCAATTTTTATTGTCTAACACTTTTATTCTCTGATTTTCAAACATAATCCCAGGATCAGGTTAATGCTGCCATGCAGTCTCTCACAAAAAAGGAATCAGAGATCCAGCAAATGAAGCAGCAACAGAAACAGAAGATTTCTGGAGTTCTGGTGAGGCTTTCCAGTTTTGATTTCCTGATCTTTTGTAGATTTGATCCCTGTGGTGCGTGTGATAATAGTGCAGCCTTAACGCCTTTTTCCTGTGACCGTGTCGGATTTTCTCCTCGTTCCCAATAAAGTCCAAAGTCAAAGTCAATTTTATTCGTCACATGCACCCAAAGGTGCAGTGAAATGAATTTGCCAGCAGCGATACACTTAAAAAGAGCACACAATACACAATAAAATGTACACAAACATACACCACAGCATTCTTCACTGTGGTGGATGGCAACAAAGTTCAGCCAGTCCTCCTCCTTCATAAACCCTCCGTAGTCGCCGGTGGTCTCTGTGGAGGTGGCGACCAAAAACATTTCCCCCTTTCCCCTCCCCACCACCTTAAACACAAGACGTACCGAGAGACACCCAAACCAACACTAGACACATCAAAAAAACGTAGAAATAACTAACACGCTGCTGGCAGGGCAGGTGACTCGCAGCGCCCCCACCGACCAATACACGCTGGTTCAATGGCCATACTGCGACTGTAAATTATCCCTGGGAATGGGGATGAATTGGAATTAAAGGGCACGTGAAAATGAATAGGCAGCAGGGAATTGCATTGGGGGTAGAGGATTGATGGGTTATAAGATTACCGTCACGATATTTCAGAAGCATTTGGACAAAGAATTGAATTGCCAAAGCGAATAAAAAATGCACAGGACAATTGTCAGGGTCAAAGTCGTGAGGAAACACAATCAGTGACATTATATATTGATCTTCACCTTTCATTTCCCAGAAACAGTCACACAACCTTCATTCCAAGATCACATCCCAGTTTGCTGAACTGCACCAGATTCTCACTGAGAAAGAGCAGCGCGTACTGGCAGATATCCGGGAGGAAGAGAAGAAGATTCTAAATACCATGGAGAAAAATTTTGGAAAGATTGAAGAGAATTTAAAATCTATTCAGGAGGAACTCTTAAAGTTGCAGCAACAGATGGATCAAAAAGACAGTGTGGTGTTTCTGAAGGTGAGGGGTTACACTACAGTTTGGTGAAGTGAAAGTGTACAGTCACAAAATGATGGGTGACATTTCCGAAATAAATGCTGCATTTACCAGTAATTGAGAACTGGGTAAATGTTCCCTCTGTTCCAGCTGTTGTTCCCAAACTAATTGGACTCCCGTATAATCTATGGGATCTTAGGAATGCCTGGCCGGAATGTAGAGAGGTGTTTGTGTTCTGTAGCGTTTGGAACAACGACGGGTGATCCTATATCTGACAGTGAATCTCTAAGATTCTCCAACCAAGAGCAAAGGGGAGGAGTTCAGTCCTGGGCTAGATCAGCCATGACCACATTGTGGGGATTAACATTGAAATCTAGAACGTGGCGCACACATCAGATTGATCATCTATATCCGGTTCCCATCAGCAGTGGGTGGTCACCTTGGGGGAATTCGCTCTGTTTGTTTTGTCCACCTTGTTTCACCATAGGCCACATCCCATTCTACATCATAGACAGGCCATTCGGCCCATCCTATCCAGTCAAGATTTCTGCTCCACTCATCATCCCTTCCATCTACTCTCCACACCCGGTAACAATACCCCAAATTCTAGGAGCCCTAATGTGTTTATCCCGCTTGCATTGAAATTTATCTCTGCTGTTGGCTTCAGTCCCTCCAATGCAAGTGAGGTCCATGTTCTCATGACTGCATTCCTTTTGTTATTTATTGAAGACCAGTTATATTTCAGCTTTGATTAATAGTCTCCCTTTCGATTTGAGATATTATTTCATCCCCACCCATTTAAATCTGCCGATAAACTTAAATTCCCTCTCATCATTCCTGACATCCTCTCCAGATGAAATCCCACGACCTGCCCAGTCTTTTCATTAAGTTCCATCCTCTCAGTTATGACGTCATTCTCATGAACGTTCCTTGTGCTTTCCCCCATCATTCTACATCTCTGCTGCAATATCCGCTTTCTCTCTGCATGACAGTGGCGATAAGAGTTGGGAAATGGGAATTATCAGAGGGTTGTAGAAATTTGGTGAAATTCCCGCTGTCGGGATGAGGACGGTCCATCTCAATCAATTGAGATTTGTGTTTTATTTCTTTCAGGAGGAAGTTGGTCGCAAGCGAAGGTAGGACATTGTCTTGATGGAAACAGTGTAAGTTTTTGTGGAACAACTCAAAACATTTCCAATGCTCAGTTTATAACCAGCTGTTAAATACTTCCAGGGTTCGTGATGAAGCCAAGCTGTCGGTGGTAGATGAAGCCTTGCCGATTGAAAAGTTTAATTGCCCTCTTTCGTTCAACATGACATTCAAAGAAATATCTGATGACTTCAAACAAGGTAAAGCTTGTACCTTTCCCATTATTCTTATTTAAGCCGTACACGTGACACCTTATCATTTCCCACCCTGCCCGATTCTCCCCCCGACCCCCGGGGACTCTCTGATTCTCTGCTTCTCCCCTCAGTCTCCATCACCCTGGATGTGGAAACAGCGCATCCGGAGCTCGAGGTGTCTGAGGATCGGAAGAGGGTGAGATGGACCCGGACCCGGAGGAGTCTCCGTGACACCATGAAGAGGTTTACAGACTGGTCGTGTGTGCTGGGATCAGAGGGATTCACATCGGGGAGACATTACTGGGAGGTGGAGGTGGCGGGGAGTTGGCGCTGGAGGCTGGGAGTCGCCGCTGAGTCTGTGGAGAGGAAGAGTCTGGCCACACTGACCCCGGAGACTGGAGTCTGGAGCATCGAGCGGTGGGATGACGGGTTTGATGCATTCACCTCCCCTCCATCCCGTCTCCCCGCCCGTCCCATCCCCAGGAGGCTGGCAGTTTATCTCAGTTACGAGTCCGGGACAGTTACATTTTACGACGCGGACACCAAGTCCCATCTCCACGCCTTCACTGGGAATAAATTCACGGAGAAACTTTATCCTTTCTTCTGGCCTTGTGATGGAAACTGGCTGAGAATCTGCTCCGGTTCCGCTCCGGGTGTGTAAAAGGGTCGGGTCCCGGGACCGGCGTCAGGAGCGGGGCTCAGGGGCTGTGGGGCAGAAACCCAGTGGACAGCAGGTCATCGCTGAACGGCTCCCATTTAATCCCCAAATTACACGCCGTAAATCCCCAGTGAGCGCGGAAATAAAACCAGGAGGAATGTAAATGTGGGAAAAGTGAAATAAACAGCAACTGAAATCAGAGCTGTCTGTCGATCCGTTCATTTCAACGCGTTAACTGCGTCACTTCTTGGTTCCGCCACTAGATGGCAGCAAGGCCACGTGGTGCGACCACAGACCAGCTGTAACTTTGAGAATTAACTTTGACAATTGCAGAAACAGCGGGAATCTGATTTAATAAATGACTTTTGTGACCCGTTACCACACCTGCGGCCCAAACCAAATGCATGGCTTAAAATGTGGAATAAAAGCAGATATTGCCCCAAATACTCAGCAGGTCAGGCAGCATCTGCAAGGTGAAACAGACCTTACATTTCAGATCTAACACTGATGACGAATGGTGTTTCCATTTAGATTTTCAGCATCTGTGTTTTAAAAATATATATTTTCCAGTTGAATGGGTGATTGGAATGTGAGTCTGACCATAAACTGCCAACAAAAAAACAGAAAACGTTGTGGGCATTCAGCAGGTTGGGCAGTATACAGTGTCTGGAAAGGGTTAATATTTCTGAGGTACTGTGGAGCTGCGGGTAGTGCCGCTGTCTCACAGGGCCAGAGACCAGGGTTCAATCCTGACCTTGGGTGCTGTCTGTTCGGAGTTTGCACGTTCTCCTTGTAACCACTTGGGTTTCCTCCAGGTGCACCGTGTGCATTCACCCTATCCATTCACCTCTCGATCCCATGCACTTCAGCCTCCTATGCTTGTTGTGGTTACTGATACTCAAAATCAACTCAGGCGACGCAGAGAATTCTTCAAGAAGTTCAAACAAATCGAGGCTGGAACATTCAAAGAGTAAATCACTTGAGAGTTCTCTCCAAACCAAGAGCTGCCCCATTTTATGGCACTCTGTGTGTCCCAACCCCGGTGCATTTCCATACTCAATCACTTGCAAACATTCCCTTATCGATAACCAATCACTTGCAAAGATTCCCTACTTTTCTCCTCCTTCCCAGTTATTTCCCATTCCGTAATCCACCCTTATTTAAACCAAAGATCCGATAGCGAGCTGCATGATCTTTAGTTTAAACCGCATGTCTTTCCCTTTCTTGGGCCCCTTATTTCTCTTAGCTAGGGCTTGATACAGAGTTACCAAGGTCATATAACTGTCACCAATGATTTACGCTAATGGCTACAAGAGGATATTGGGTCTCGATTGTCTCTTATAAAAACAATCAAGACAGGATACAAGAGACAAAGGCCTTCCCGTAGAGTACAGACAAGCAGAGTTTCCAATGTTAAAAAATACACCAAAGTATAAAAGTTAAATGCCTCAATATTAACACCAAGAATATCAAATATAAAGATACCACAATTCTATACCCTCCAATTAATAAAGTCCTACCCTGCCCAACCTCTCCCTTTCGCACAGGATCATAAATGTTGCCAACGTCCTTGGAACTCCACTCTGTATTTTTTCCAACTGTTAACCTTGTTTACACTGTCCCAAGCGCTTCTGTCCGCTTTCGTCTATATTCAGGACATTTTAATGTGTAACTGACTCCTCCCTGTGGTAGAGAGCGAGGAGAACCCTCCATGGTCTCCTTCCTTTAAAAATGGTCGTAACGATGGTGACCCTCGGGTCCTGTGGCCGGCGCTCCTCTTCCCAGAGGAAGGCAGACATTGATGGTGAAATTCACCAGCGCCTTCAGTGCACCTGCACAACCTTTGGTCGTCTGAGGAGAAGAGTGTTTGAAGTGTATTTCGTACAGTTTTGTTCTCCTAATCTGAGGAAAGACATTCTTGCCATAGAGGGAGTACAGAGAAGGTTCGCCAGACTGATTCCTGGGATGGCAGGACTTTCATATGAAGAAAGACTGGATAGACTCGGCTTGTACTCGCTGGAATTTAGAAGATTGAGGGGGGATCTTATAGAAACTTACAAAATCCTTAAGGGGTTCGACAGGCTAGATGCAGGAAGATTGTTCCCGATGTTGGGGAAGTCCAGAACAAGGGGTCACAGTTTAAGGATAAGGGGGGAGGAAGTCTTTTAGGACCGAGATGAGAATTTTTTTTTAAACAGAGAGTGGTGAATCTGTGGAAATCTCTGCCACATAAAGTAGTTGAGGCCGGTTCATTGGCTATATTTAAGAGGGAGTTAGATGTGGCCTTTGTGGCTAAAGGGATCAGGGGGTATGGAGAGAAGGCAGGTACATGATACTGAGTTGGATGATCAGGCATGATCATATAGAATAGCAGTGCAGGCTCGAAGGGCCGAATGGCCTACTCCTGCACCTATTTTCTATGTTTCTAAGATCAGGACACAATTCGCAAGTCCTCGATCATTTTGTCACACACTTTCTGTCTTTCATCTCTGCTCTTTGTCCAACCGTCTGCCTTTCAACTCCCCCCTCTCCCCCTTCACCGGTGTCAACCTATTACCAGCCAGGCTTTGTCCTGCCCCCTTCCTTCCATCGTTCTTCCATCTCCCACCCACCGCCCCTACAATCAGTCTGAAGAAGGATCCAGTCCCGAAGCATCACCTGTCCATGTTCTCCAGAGGCGCTACTTGACCCGCTGAGTTAATCCAGCACTTTGTGCCTTTTTGTTGTGAAGCAGCATCTGCAGTTCCATGTTTCTGCATCTTCACACAGAACACTTGCAGCCGGATTACATTCATTCCCCGAGACGGCTGCGTGAGCGGTGGACACACGCGGTACTACGGGCGGGGGGAGAAGGGGGAGAGTGGGGGTCAGTCGTTCAGGGAATGGGATTGGGATTTTATGAGCCTGGTAGAGGAGGAGTCAGGAAGGATGTCTTCGAACGACCAGGTCGAGAGTTGGACCGCGGAGATAATTTGTCCCATCTGCCTGGATTTCTTCACCGATCCGGTGGCACTGGAGTGCGGGCACAACTTCTGCCGATCCTGCATCACACAGAGTTGGGACAGGGAGGGGAGAAGCCCCTGCCCGGAATGTAGAGAGCAGTTTACAGACCGCACCCTCAGGGTGAATCGGGCCTTGGCGAGACTGTCTGAGAAAGCTCGAACACTGAGCCTGAAACCGGACAGAGAAAGAAAGTAAACTTCAGTGCGAGGAACATCAGGAAGAACTGAAGCTGTTTTGTGAAACTGACAAGAAGCTGATCTGTGTGATTTGTGCAGCCGGGCGGGAACACAGAGATCACCGCTTCACGCTGATAGCAGGAGCTGCTGAATTCTACAAGGTAAAGCGAATCGATGTTGATCGCATCATTGTTTAATTCCTTTTTAATTGTCTAACACTTTTATTCTCTGATTTTCAAACACAATCCCAGGTTCAGGTTAAAGATTCCTTCCAGTCTCTCACAAAAAAGGAATCAGACATCCAGCAAATGGAGCAGCAACAGAAACAGAAGATTTCTGGAGTTCTGGTGAGGTTTTCCATTAGACAATAGATGCAGGAGTAGGCCATTCGGCCCTGCGAGCCAGCACCGCCATTCAATGTGATCATGGCTGATCATCCCCAATCAGTACCCTGTTCCTGCCTTCTCCCCATATCCCCTGACTCCGCTATCTTTAAGAGCCCTATCTAGCTCTCTCTTGAAAATATCCAGAGAACGGGCCTCCACCGCCCTCTGAGGCAGAGAATTCCACAGACTCTCAACTCTCTGTGAGGAAAAGTGTTTCATCATCTCCGTTCTAAATGGCTTACCCCTTTTTCTTAAACTGTGGCCACTGGTTCTGGACTCCCCCAATATGTTTCCTGCCTCAAGCGTGTCCAAACCCTTAATAATATTATATGTTTCAATAAGATCCCCTCTCAGCCTTCTAAACTCCAGAGTATACAAGCCCAGTCGCTCCATTCTCTCAGCAAATGACAGTCCCGCCATTCTGGGAATTAACCTTGTAAACCTACGCTGCACTCCCTCAATAGCAAGAATGTCCTTCCTCAAATTAGGGGACCAAAACTGCACACAATACTCCAGGTGTGGTCTCACTAGGGCTCTGTACAACTGCAGAAGGACCTCTTTGCTCCTATACTCAACTCCTCTTGTTATAAAGGCCAACATGCTATTTGCTTTCTTCACTGCTGTACCTGCATGCTTACTTTCATTGACTGATGAACAAGGACCCCCAGATCCCATTGTACTTCCCCTTTTCCCAAATTGACGCCATTTAGATAGTAATCTCTTTTTGCTACCAAAGTGGATAACCTCACTTTTATCCACAGTAAACTGCATCTGCCATGCATCTGCCCACTCACCCAACCTGTCCAACTCACCCTGCATTCCCATAGCATCATCCTCACAGTTCACACTGCCACCCAGCTTTGTGTCACCCAATTTAGATTTCCTGATCTTTTGTAGATTTGATCCCTGTGATGCGTGTAATAATAGGGCAGCCTTCACGCCTTTTCCCTGAGACCACGTCGGATTCCTTCCACGTCCCCAATACACGCTGGTTCAATGGCCAATCGGCGACTGGAAATTATCCCTGAGAAAGTGGGTGGTGGGCGGATTAATTGGAATTGAAGGGCACGTGAAAAGGAATTGGCAGCAGGGAATTGCATTGGGGGTAGAGGATTGATGGGTTATAAGATTACCGTCACAATATTTCAGAAACATTTCGACAAAGAATTGAATTGCCAAAGCAAATAAAAAATGCCCGGGACAAATGCAGTAGAACCTCCCTGCTCCTATACTCAAATCCTTTTGCTATGAATGCTAACATACCATATTGATCTTCACCTTTCATTTCCCAGGAACAATCACACAACCTTCAGTCCAAGATCACATCCCAGTTTGCTGGACTGCACCAGATTCTCACTGAGAAAGAGCAGCGCACACTGGCAGATATCCGGGAGGAAGAGAAGAAGATTCTAAATACAATGGAGACAAATCTTGAAGAGATTGAAGAGAATTTAAAATACATTCATCAGGATCTTTTTACATTGCAGCAACATATAGATCAAAAAGACAGTGTGGTGTTTCTGAAGGTGAGGGGTTACACTACAGTTTGGTGAAGTGAAAGTGCAGTCACAAAATGGTGGGTGACATTTCAGAAATAAATGCTGCATTTACCAGTAATTGAGAACTGGTATATAGAATTATATCAGAATTAAGGGACACAAGTTTAGGGGTAACATGAGGGGGGACTTCTTTACTCAGAGAGTGGTAGCTGTGTGGAATGAGCTTCCAGTGGAAGTGGTGGAGGCAGGTTCGATTTTATCATTTAAAAATAAATTGGATAGGTATATGGATGGGAAAGGAATGGAGGGTTATGGTCTGAGTGCAGGTAGATGGGACTAGGGGAAAATAATTGTTCGGCACGGACTTGTAGGGCCGAGATGGCCTGTTTCCGTGCTGTAATTGTTATATGGTTATATGGTTAACTGAGTAAATGTTCCCTCTGTTCCAGCTGTTGTTGTTCAGAAACTAATTGGCCTCCCGCTGAATCTATGGGATCTCAGGACTGTCTGGCCGGAATGTAGAGATTTGTTTGTATTATGTGGAGTTTAGAACAATGACAGGTGATCCTATATCTGATCCCAAGGACCACGAATGGACAGAGGGCAGTGAATATCTGGGAGTCTCCAACCAAGAGACTCTGAGAGGTTTAACATGTCAGACGTATTTATACCAGAGGAAGACGCATTTTTGAAAATTTGTGAATTGTAATCGAAGGGAATGGGGCAAAGAGGAGGAGTTTAGTCCTGGGCTAGATCAGCCATGACCACATTGTGGGGATTAACATTGAAATCTAGAACGTGGCGCACACATCAGATTGATCATCTATATCCGGTTGCCATCAGCAGTGGGTGGTCATCTTGGGGGAATTCGCTCTGTTTGTTTTGTCCACCTTGTTTCACCATAGAATGACATCCCATTCTACATCATAGACAGGCCATTTGGCCCATCCTATCCAGTCAAGTTTTCTGCTCCACTCATCATCCCTCCCATCTACTCTCCACACCCGGTAACAAAACCCTAAATTCCGGGAGCCCTAATGTGTTTATCCCGCTTGCATTTAAATTTATCTTTGCTGTTGGTTTCAGTCCCTCCAATGCAAGTGAGGTCCATGACTACATTCCTTTCGGTATTTATTGAAGACCACGTTACATTTCAGTTTCGATTCTTGGTCTCCCCTTTCGATATGAGATA
This sequence comes from Amblyraja radiata, assembly GCF_010909765.2. NCBI lineage: Eukaryota > Metazoa > Chordata > Chondrichthyes > Rajiformes > Rajidae > Amblyraja > Amblyraja radiata. The sequence continues at coordinate 13,366,180 of NC_045985.1, read as the reverse complement.
TTATTTCATCCCCACCCATTTAAATCCACTGTCAAACTTAAATTCCCTCTCATCATTCCTGACATCCTCTACAGATGAAATCCCACGACCTGCCCAGTCTTTTCATTAAGTTCCATCCTCTCAGTTATGGCGTCATTCTCATGAACATTCCTTGTGCTTTCCCCCATCGTTCTACATCTCTGCGACAATATCCGCTTTCTGTCTGCATGACGGTGGTGATAAGAGTTGGGAAATGGGAATTATCAGAGGGTTGTAGAAATTTGGTGAAATTCCCGCTGTCGGGATGAGGATGGTCCATATCAGTTAATTGAGATTTGTGTTTTATTTCTTTCAGGAGGAAGCTGGTGGCAAGCGAAGGTAGGACATTGTCTTGATGGAAACATTGTAAGTTTTTGTGGAACAACACAAAACATTTTTAATGCTCAGTTTATAACCAGCTGTTAAATATTTCCAGGTTTCGTGATGAAGCCAAACCACGTGTTGAATTCGGTGGTAGATGATGCCTTGCCGATTGAAAAGTTTAATTGCCCTGTATCGTTCAGCACGACATTCAAAGAAATATCCGATGACTTCAAGCAAGGTAAAGCTTACACCTTTTCCATTATTCCTGTATCTTGTATCTTGTATTATTTTTGTTTCTGACATCTTTAAACCGTACACCTGACACCTTATAATTTCCCAGCCTCGCACAGCCCGGTTTTACCTTCTCCCCAAAATCCATATACACAACTGTCCTGTCCCACTGAAATGATTTCCACTATTCCATCCTATCCTCCCTGATCCAATCCCTCCCGACCGATGTCCAAGATACCTCACGTGCCTTTAATGACTTCCGCTTTCTGAGCCCCCACCCCTTCATCTTTACCATGGACGTTCAGTCACTCTACACCTCCATCCCCCACAAGGTTTCAGTTGTCTGCCCGCCTGTGCCTGAGGCTGAGCGGCTTCTCCCCCGGCCCCGGGGCCACGCTGCCCGAGTCTCCCCCCGATCCATATAACCATATAACAATTACAGCACAGAAACAGGCCACCTCGGCCCTTCTAGTCCGTGCCAAACACTTATTCTCCCCTAGTCCCATCTACCTGCACTCAGACCATAACCCTCCATTCCTTTCCCATCCATATACCTATCCAATTTATTTTTAAATGATAAAATCGAACCTGCCTCCACCACTTCCACTGGAAGCTCATTCCACACAGCTACCACTCTCTGAGTAAAGAAGTTCCCCCTCATGTTACCCCGAAACTTCTGTCCCTTAATTCTCAGGTCATGTCCTCTTATTTGAAACTTCCCTACTCTCAATGGGAAAAGCTTATCCACGTCAACTCTGTCTATCCCTCTCATCATTTTAAAGACCTCTATCAAGTCCCCCCTTAACCTTCTGTGCTCCAAAGAATAAAGACCTAACTTATTCAACCTTTCTCTGTAACTTAGTTGCTGAAACCCAGGCAACATTCTAGTGAATCTCCTCTGTACTCTCTCTATTTTATTGACATCCTTCCTATAATTAGGCGACCAAAATTGTACACCATACTCCAGAATTGGCCTCACCAATGCCTTGTACAATTTTAACATTACATCCCAACTTCTATACCCCCGGGTACTCTCTGATTCTCGGCTTCTCCCCCGGTCCCGGTGAAAAAGTTATTTTTATAACAACTAAACAGGTTGGCTTCTTAACAAACAGACAACACACAAGCGTTTGGTCGACCAGTTCAAAACTTTACTTATTATCGGCCGATGGAAGGGAGGGAGAACTCCAGTCAAGTGACCAATGTAGACACTTCACTGTCCTCAGTCCACTTCTCTGAACAACAGAATTACTTTGCATTATATAGTGTTTTTTTGTCACCTTAGCACATTCCACAGACATAGAAACATAGAAAATAGCTGCAGGATCAGGCCATTCGGCCCTTCGAGCCTGCACCGCCATTCAATATGATCATGGCTGATCATCCAACTCAGTATCCTGTACCTGCCTTCTCTCCATACCCCCTGATCCCTTTAGCCACAAGAGCCACATCTAACTCCCTCTTAAATATAGCCAATGAACTGGCCTCAACTACCTTCTGTGGCAGAGAATTCCACAGATTTACCACTCTCTGTGTGAAAAATGTTTTCCTCATCTCGGTCCTAAAAGATTTCCCTCTTATCCTTAAACTGTGACCCCTTGTTCTGGACTTCCCCAACATCGGGAACAATCTTCCTGCATCTAGCCTGTCTAACCCCTTAAGAATTTTGTAAGTTTCAATAAGATCCCCCTTCAATCTACTAAATTCTATCGAGTACAAGCCGAGTCTATCCAGTCTTTCTTCATGTGAAAGTCCTGACATCCCAGGCATTAGTCATGGTCAGAGGTACAGGAAACGGTTTCTACAGAATGCATCACATCAAAGGCCTTTTGTCACATGGTACAAGATATATTAAAAACATTGGCCATTTGGTTTACGACATTTTATTTTTCTACTTCTCTGGTTCCTCTCTTGTCACCTCGTCCCTCATAAACATAGGACACTTGGTTTACGACATCTTACTTTTCACATACATCAAAGAGCAAAGAGATCTAGCTACGTCTCTGGTTCCTCTTTGTCACCTCCTCCCTCATAAACATAGGACACTTGGTGCCAGGCATCTTACATCAAAGAGATCAATCTAGCTCCTTCTCTGCTTCCTCTCTCGTCACTTGGGAGACAATGTTATAGTATTTATTATCTCACACACCACAACCTGAGGCAAGCCTAATTTGAGACTAAATATAAGCTGTAAGCTAGCCCAGAATCCAATTTAATATCTTCTTATATTTTTAACTAAAATTCGGCTTTTATCACCGGGGCCGGGCTGCCCGAGTCTCCCCCCGACCCCCGGGGACTCTCTGATTCTCTGCTTCTCCCCCCAGTCACCATCACCCTGGATGTGGAAACAGCGTATCCGGAGCTCGAGGTGTCTGAGGATCGGAAGAGGGTGAGATGGACCGGGACCCGGAGGAGTCTCCCTGACACCAGGAAGAGGTTTACAGCCCGGGCATGTGTGCTGGGATCGGAGGGATTCACATTGGGGACACATTACTGGGAGGTGGAGGTGGCGGGGAGTCGGGTCTGGAGTCTGGGAGTCGCCGCAGAGTCTGTGGAGAGGAAGGGAGATGTCACACTGACCCCGGAGACTGGAGTCTGGAGCATCAGGCGTTGGGGGGGTGACAGGTTTGATGCATTCACCTCCCCTCCATCCCTTCTCCACACCCGTCCCATCCCCGGGAGGGTGGAAGTTCATCTCAGCTACGAGTCCGGGACAGTTTCATTTTACGACGCGGACACCAAGCCCCATCTCCACACCTTCACTGGGAATAAATTCATGGAGAAACTTTATCCTTTCTTCGGGCCTTGGGATGGAAACAACTGGCTGAGAATCTGCTCCGGTCCCGCTCCGGGTGTGTAAAAGGGTCGGGTCCCGGGTCCGGCGTCAGGAGCGGGGCTCAGGGGCTGTGGGGCAGAAACCCGGTGGACAACAGGTCGGCGCTGAACGGATGACATTTAATCCACAAATTACACGCCGTGAAACCCCAGTGAGCGCGGAAATAAAACCAGGGGGAATGTAAATGTGGGAAGAGTGAAATAAGCAGCAACTGAAATCAGAGCTGTCTGTCGATCCGTTCATTTCAACGCGTTAACTGCGTCACTTCTTGGTTCCGCCACTAAATGGCAGCAAAGCCACGTGGTGCGACCACAGTCCAGTTGTAACTTTGAGAATTAACTTTGACAATTGCAGAAACAGCAGGAATCTGATTTAATAAGTGACTTTTGTGACCTGTTACAACACCTGCGGCCCAAACCAAATGCATGGCTTAAAATGTGGAATAAAAGCAGAAATTACCCCAAATACTCAGCAGGTCAGGCAGCATCTGCAAGGTGAAACAGACCTTACATTTCAGATCGAATACTGATGATGAATGGTGTTTCCATTTGGATTGTCAGCATCTGTGTTTTTTTCAGTTTTTCCAGTTGCATTTTCCAGTTCCAGTTGTAATGTGCATTGGAACAGTGGGCTGTGGCTCAGACTGAACCACGCCAAGACTATGATGTATTCTGTGCCAAATCATGTTTAGTTCAGAGCTACAACATGGAAACAGGCTATGATGTATTCTGTGCCAAATCATGCCATGGAACTTGTGGAGTTTCTAGAAAATATAACCACATACAAAATGAGAAAGCTACAGAAGAGTTATGAGACACAAGCATTTACAGATGCTTTCAATCCAAGAGTCAGCAGGAGTGTTTTAGTTTCACTTGCACGACTTGAACTTTGGCTTATTGGCGCCTGCATTTATACAGATAAGAAATCATGTGTTGAAATAACCGCCAGTAAGTCCTGGCCAGCAGCGCCGCTCCCAAATTCAAACTATAACCAATGGCATGGGATTGCATCCCAACACCTCCCCCCCCCCCCCCCCCCCCCCCCCCCCCCCCCCCCCCCCTTGGAACAAAGAGCCTCAGCCGCAGACTGGCAAGTAAAGCAATAAACACAGCGCTACAGACTTGGCACGTAAGAGTAATACACACAGCGCTGCCAGTTTGGCGCGCAAAGGTATATACACGCTGTCAGCTTAACGTGTGGGAATTTAAGCAAAGAGTTGCCGGCTGCAGCGCTATGGGGTTTAAATATAGCGCTATGGCCACTGCACTATGGGTCACAGATTGTTTGGGAAAATTCAAATATAACAAGGGTGACCATCCTGTGGGGTTCTGGGAGAATGAGGTGCTGACGTTCAGCTCATTTTCCCAGGTGGACCAAAGGGCCTGTTTCCATGTTGTATCTCTGAACTAAACTAAACTACACGAAACCAAGGTTTAACAACTCACCTGCTGACTGCAATAATAGAGAGACTCTTGATTAGTCAGGGTGTCAGAGATTATCGGGAGAAGGCAGGAGAATGGGGTTAGGAGGGAGAGATAGATCAGCCATGATTGAATGGCGGAGTAGACGATTGGCCCTGTGACTTAATTATGTTCCTATCACTTATGACCCGCTGAGTTACTCCAGCACTTTGTGTCTTTTTCAACATAATATTCTCGAGTGCAGCCTCACCAATGAGTTGGACAAAGTGAGTACTGTAGTCTTTGCAGATGGGACACTGAGACATGTGAAGCTCCCACTGTCAGTCCAAGCTTAGGTTGGGTTACAGTGCAGTGAAGAAAGCGAAAGGTATGTTAGCATTCATCGCAAAAGGATTTGAGTATAGGAGCAGGGAGGTTCTACTGCAGTTGTACAGGGTCTTGGTGAGACCACACCTGGAGTATTGCGTACAGTTTTGGTCTCCTAATCTGAGGAAATACATTCTTGCCATAGAGGGAGTACAGAGAAGGTTCACCAGACTGATTCCTGGGATGTCAGGACTTTCATATGTAGAAAGACTGGATAGACTCGGCTTGTACTCGCTAGAATTTAGAAGATTGAGGGGGGATCATATAGAAACTTACAAAATTCTTAAGGGGTTGGACAGGCTAGATGCAGGAAGATTATTTCCGATGTTGGGGAAGCCCAGAACAAGTGGTCACACAGTTTAAGGATAAGGGGGAAGTCTTTTAGGACCGAGATGAGAAAAACATTTTTCACACAGAGAGTGGTGAATCTGTGGAATTCTCTGCCACAGAAGGTAGTTGAGGCCACAGTTCATTGGCTATATTTAAGAGGGAGTTAGATGTGGCCCTTGTGGCTAAAGGGATCAGGGGGTATGGAGAGAAGGCAGGGATGGGATAATGAGTTGGATGATCAGCCATGATCATATTGAATGGCGGTGCAGGCTCGAAGGGCCGAATGGCCTCTACTCCTGCACCTATTGTCTATGTTTCTATGTTGCCAAGTCAAGGGTTCCCAGGAGAGTTTTTAATTAATGAACACGTTTAATTACAATACAATACAATACAATTTATTTGTTATTATTTGAACCTCATTGAGGTTCAAACGAAATGTTGTTTCTGCAGTCATACACACAAGAAAAAGAACCAAGACACAACACAATTTACACAAACATCCCGCACAGTGAATGTTTACTCCTCCTCACTGTGATGGAAGGTAAAGTCTTAAACACTGCTGTCTGTCTGTCCCTTTTCACTGAACAGAATGATTTAGAAATAAACACAACAGTTTTGTTGAATGTCACTGTGGATAACTTCCTGGATCTTCACTTCTGTAACTTGTGTCACCCCCATGACCCCCCCCCTTGTCACGTGCGGGGGGGGGGGGGGCAGGACAATGGGAGCGCCGTGAGTTACGTCATTCGGATGTCACGTGTCTGGGGCGGGTGACTGGGGGTCTGGTGTCACGTATGGGGGGGCGGGTGAATGGAGGTCTAGTGTGACGTGTCGGGGGCGGGTGACGAGGTCTGGTGTCACGTGTCGGGGGCGGGGTGACATTTCGGGGGCGGTGGAATGGGGGGTCACGTGTCGGGTGCGGGTGACTAGCTCTGGGGTCACGTGTGGGGGGCGGGGTGAATGGAGGTCTAGTGTGACGTGTCGGGGGCGGGGTGACTGGGGGTCTGGTGTGACGTATCGGGGGCAGGTGAATGGGGGGTCACGTGTCGGGTGCGGGTGACGAGTCTGGTGTGACGTGTCGGGGGCGGGGTGAATGGGGGGTCCGCTGTCACGTGTGGGGGGCGGTCGGGCGGGATCGCGGCGCTGGCTTGGTGTCACGTGTCGGGGGCGGGGTGAATGGAGGTCTAGTGTGACGTGTCGGGGGCGGGGTGAATGGGGGGTCTGCTGTCACGTGTGGGGGGGGGCGGGTGAATGGAGCTGTGACGTGTCATGGGGAGGAGTGAATTGAGGTCCGCTGTCACGTATGGGGGGCGGGCGGGCGGGCGGGTTCGCGGCGCTGGCTGGTGACGCGTTGTCAGGCGCGCAGGCGGGCGCCGGAGAAGGAAGCGCAGAGAGGGGGTGAGTAACCATGGCGACCCGGGTAGGGGGGGGGGGGCAACGGCGGGGTCCGTCTCCATGGAGACGCGGCCTAGTCCCAACCTGGAGAGGGAAGAGGGAGGAAAGGGGGAAGGGACGGGAGGGTGGGGGGAGTTTGGGGAGGAGAAGGGAAAGGGGAAACAGAGGAGGGGAGAAGGGAAAGGGGACGGAGGGGATGAGGAAGGGAATTAAAGCATGGAATAATCTCCACCCTACTATAGTTAAAGCATGGAATAATCACCTTACTATAGTTAAACATAGACAATAGGTGCAAGAGTAGAGGCCATTCGGCCCTTCGAGCCTGCACCGCCATTCAATATGATCATGGCTGATCATCCAACTCAGTATCCTGTACCTGCCTCTCTCCATACCCCCTGATCCCTTTAGCCACAAGGGCCACATCTAACTCCCTCTTAAATATAGCCAATGAACTGGCCTCAACTACCTTCTGTGGCAGAGAATTCCACAGATTCACCACTCTCTGTGTGAAAAATGTTTTCCTCATCTCGGTTAAAAGATTTCCCTCTTATCCTTAAACTATGACCCCTAGTTCTGGACTTCCCCAACATCGGGAACAATTTTCCTGCATCTAGCCTGTCCAACCCCTTAAGAATTTTGTAAATTTCTATAAGATCCCCCCTCAATTTTCTAAATTCTAGTGAGTACAAGCCGAGTCTATCCAGTCTTTCTTCATATGAAAGTCCTGACATCCCAGGAATCAGTCTGGTGAACCTTCTCTGTACTCCCTCTATGGCACGAATGTCTTTCCTCAGATTAGGAGACCAAAACTGTACGCAATACTCCAGGTGTGGTCTCACCAAGACCCTGTACAACTGCAGTAGAACCTCCCTGCTCCTATACTCAAATCCTTTTGCTATGAATGCTAACATACCATTCGCCTTCTTTACTGCCTGCTGCACCTGCATGCCTACTTTTAATGACTGGTGTACCATGACACCCAGGTCTCGTTGCATCTCCCCTTTTCCTAATCGGCCACCATTCAGTTAAAAGTCTACTTTCCTGTTTTTGCCACCAAAGTGGATAACCTCACATTTATCCACATTATACTGCATCTGCCATGCATTTGCCCACTCACCCAGCCTATCCAAGTCACCTTGCAGCCTCCGAGCATCCTCCTCACAGCTAACACTGCCCCCCAGCTTCGTGTGGAAAGCATGGAATAATCTCCACACTACTCAACAATGTACCTCGGTGACTGCCAATCACCCCCCCCCCCCCCTTCCCCGGGCACTCCTCCCACAGGAAAAACACTATGACTGTATGCATGTAAATAGATTTATTTATTGAAATCATATTCTATGTCGCTCTTCCAGGGAGATGCTAACTGCATTTCGTTGTCTCTGTACTGTACACTGACAATGACAATTAAAGTTGAATCTGAATCTGAATCTTACCCAACCAGATGCAACTAAATTTAAAGTAGCTCTTTCTTCCCAATAACCCTTTCTGGCTTAAGTCCTCCCTCCACCACCTCCACAGTTTAAATTCCATTTGGAATATTTTGGAGGACCAAGAAACCAAGAACCAAGAACCAAAGGGGATGGCTGAGGGGTGGGAAGGGAGGAGGGTGGGGAAGCGGTGAGTGGAGGAGGGGTGGGGGGGAAGAGAGGTGAGAAAGGAGGGGAGGGAGAAGAGGAGAGGTTTAGGGGAGGGGGATAAGATGGGATACATCGATGAATAGACAATAGGTGCAGGAGGAGGCCATTCGGCTCTTCGAGCCAGGACCGCCATTCAATGTGATCATGGCTGAGCATCCCCAATCAGTCTGAAAAAGGGTTTCGGCCCGAAACGTTGCCTATTTCCTTCGCTCCATAGATGCTGCTGCACCCGCTGAGTTTCTCCAGCTTTTTTGTGTACCATCCCCAATCACTACCCCGTTCCTGCCTTCTCCCCATATCGCCTGACTCCACTATCTCTAAGAGCCCTATCTAGCTCTCCCTTGAAAGTATCCAGAGAACCGGCCTCCACCTCCCTCTGAAGCAGAGAATTCCACAGACTCACAACTCTCTGGGTGAAAAAGTGTTTCCTCGTCTCCGTTCTAAATGGCTTACCCCTTTTTCTTAAACTGTGGCCCCTGGTTCTGACTCCCCCAACATTGGGAACATGTTTCCTGCCTCTAGCATGCCCAGTCTCTTAATACTTTTATGTGTTTCAATAAGATACCCTCTCATCCTTCTAAACTCCAGAGTGTACAAGCCCAGTTGCCCCATTCTTTCAGCATATGACAGTCCCGCCATCACGGGAATTAATCTCGTGAACCTATGCAGCACTCCCTCAATAGCAAGAATGTCCATCCTCAAATCAGGAGACCAAAACTGCACACAATACTCCAGGTGTGGTCTCACTAGGGCCCTATACAACTGCAGAAGGACCTCTTTGCTCTTCAAAATAAAAAACGTATTTCAACTTTCCATTCAGTGTGAATGAGCTGGTGTGCCAAAAGCCCAGATATTCAAATGAATCCCTTCCCAGGCACTAAACATGCTTCTTTTTTGTCCTTTTTCTGAAGGACAACATGCCATTAGCTTTCTTCACTGCCTGCTGTCCCTGCATGCTTACTTTCAGTGACTGATGTACAAGGACCCCCAGGTCTCCTTGTACTTACTCTTTTCCTAACCTGACACCTAACCTAACCCAGCATCTGCAGTTCCCTTTTGAACACCATTCAGATATTAATCTGCCTTCCAGTTCTTGCCACCAAAGTGGATAACCTCACATTTATCCACATTATACTGCATCTGCCCACTCATCCAACCTGTCCAAGTCACCCTGTATCCTCATAGCATCCTCCTCACAGTTCACTCTGCTACCCAGCTTTGTGTCATCTGAAAATTTGCTAATGTTACATTTAATTCCTTTATCCAATTCTTTAATGTATATTGTAAATAGCTGCATCCCAGCATCGAGCCTTGCGTAACTCCACTGGTCAATGCCTGCCATTCTGAAAGGGACCCGTTAATCCCTACTTTTTGTTTCCTGTCTGCCAACCAATTTTCTATCCATGTCAATACCCTATCCCCAATACCATGTGCTCTAATTTTGCCCACAAATCTTCTGTATGCGACCTTATCAAAGGCTTTCTGAAAGTCCTAGTACACTACATCCACTGGCTCTCCTATGTCCATTTTACTTATTACATCCTCAAAAAGTTCCAGAAGATTTGTCAAGCATGATTTCCCTTTCGTAAATCCATGGTGACTTGGACCGATCCTGTTACTGCTATACAAATGTGCAGCTATTAAATCTTTAATAATCGACTCCAGCATTTCCCCTAACATTGATATCAGGCTAACTGGTCTATTATTCCCTGCTTTCTCTCTCCCTCCTTTCTTCAAAAGTGGGATATCATTCGCTGCCCTCCAATACACAGGAACT
>NC_045985.1:13345973-13355342 GCF_010909765.2 Amblyraja radiata | reverse complement strand
CAGCTTTTATGTTGTTTATGGTAGACATACAAGTTGAGAAACACAGACAGAGAGAGAGAGAGAGAGACAGACACAGAGACACAGAGAGAGCCAGATACAGAGAGAGAGAGAGACAAACACAGAGACAGCCAGACAGAGAGAGAGAGATTTTATTTATTTAGCGAATGCAAAATCCTTTAGCCAAACAGTTGCCTCTTGATCTGCTGTGTGAAGGGTGACAAGTCCTCCTTTGAGTCTTTGTTGAAGGCATGCTTCAATGATGTGTTGTAAGGGAGTGCCACAAGCACACCGTGGGGTTGGGCTGCTGCCCCATTTGTGAAGGCTGGCCAAGCAGGGGCCATGTCGTCCTGAATCTATTCAGCGTCGAGAAAGAAAGAGAGAGAGAGAGAGACAGACAGAGAAACAGAAGTAAGAGACGATAGATTATCCCTTGGAGCACCCATGAACTGAGAGGGCTAAAATTAAAAAAAAATTAAAAAATGGATTAGGGCTTTGGAGGAGGAGAATGTGGGACGATTGTTGGCCATGGAAGATTTGAAGGCACCATTGGTGAAGTGGTGGGAACCACTATGTAAATTGTTACAATGACCGGCAATAGACTACAAACATGGCCGCCGCTCAAAACTTACCGGCAGCAGCGCCACCGTTAGGTCAGCTGCTGTTACTGCAGCCTGACTACCGGCTACAGCGCCATCTTCTGGTTGGATGCCGTCACTGCAGCATGACTACCGGCTACAGCGCCATCTTCTGGTTGGATGCCGTCATGACCGAGGGTATGCAGGCCCCTCAGCAAATGTTACCCACTTAAGGTGAATCCCAAGGAACAAAGGGGAATGAAAAGGTGGAGAGTTGAAAATGAGCAAGAAATAGAAGGCAACCAGTTGATGAACATTATATTATGAACTATTGTGGTGGAAGCCATTCTTCTTAAAGTCAAGCAGATCAGTAAACAGTTGGTCTCTGCGGTCAATGTCAATGAACAAAGCCCCTGGTTGAAAAGACTGAAATAAGTGATGAACTGACACAAGTGAGTCCTATGACGGAACCAAGCGGGGCCAGAGAATTACATGCCAATAATACATGTCTTGGGGAACTTTTCCTCGAAAAGTCCTATCAGGAGCGAATTAATCTGGAGATGATAAGCCCTAACAGGACTGGGGTCCCCAAGAGAGAAGAAGGGATTTAAGGAAGGATGTCAAGAAAGGCTAGGATGAGGTAGGTTTTTTAAATTAGATGGGAAAGGCAGAGTTGAAAGTTGAGGGGGAACTTCTTTACTCAGAGAGTGGTAGCTGTGTGGTATGAGCTTCCAGTGAAGGTGGTGGAGGCAGGTTCGATTTTATCATTTAAAAATAAATTGGATAGTTATATGGACGGAAAAGGAATGGAGGGTTATGGTCTCAGCGCAGGTATATGGGACTAGGGGAGAATACGTGTTCGGTACGGACTAGAAGGATCGAGATGGCCTGTTTCCGTGCTGTAATGGTTATATGGTTATACCCTTAGAAGGTATTTGCTGATGTGTACAATTTGTTGGTTTGTTCCACAAGTAAAGAGACAGAGAGAGAGAAATACTTCAGCATATAAGACAGCAGATGATAACCTTGGGAAAGGCAGGATATAGTTCAGACTAGGTCGGAAAATATGTTGAAATTGTATGGTGAAACGGAAAAAGTACATGTCAAAGAAGTTAAATTAAAATGCAGACAAAGCAGCTGAAACAGCATCTGGAAGAGATGTCCAGGGTAAGTCTGAATCAATTTAGGTATAACACTAGAGTGTCGTTTATGATGAATAAGGTAATTAAGAGGTTTGGTAAACCTACAGAAATCAGCTTTGACAACGGATTGTTTTCATTTGATGAAAAGAATAAATGGAACATTTGTGTAATGCTCTTCCATTGGCACTGAAGAAATGTTGCATGCAAACTAACCAGCCGTGGGTGGCACAATGGAGAAGTCCCTGCAGGGGACCGAGTTTGGAACAGTTACAGATCGAATTTAAAAAAAAAGTATATGAAACAGTTAATAATGATATACAAGTCTATTTATGAACAGGTAAAGTAAAAGCTGTCGGAGATGGACCAGGAGGAAGGACCCTTTAAACCTGAAGACAAGGTGTATGTATGAGTTTTCTAAATCACCGACCGATGTTCGTTTAGAAGGTTGAGATACCTAGTACAATTTCAATAATTACATGAGGGCTGTCCTGCAGGTATGAATAGATAATAGCCCTGAGGTAAGTGAACAAGAGGACAAAGAAGAGTAGAGTTTTAACAAGACGTTGTTTGACATCAGTGGTGGGAAATAATGGAAAGGATACTAAAGGCAATATTATAGGGATTTGGATAAATAGGGTAGGATTAGGAAGAATTAGCATGGATTTGTGATTGTGATATTTGACTAATCTTGATTTTTTTACCTTAAAAAAAAGAGGTTTTTAGGGAAATTGATGAGGTTAGTGGTGAACTTCAGTAAGGCCTTTGACAAGGTTCAATAAGGAAATAAGGTTGGTTAAGAAGAGGTTAGTAAGGAATAGCAAGATGGATTCAAAAGTGGCTGTATGGGAAATGAGGGAGAGTAATGGTGGATGGATGTTTGTCAGGTTGGAGGTCAATGACTAGAGGGGTACCTCGGGGATGTGTGCTGGGTCCACTGTTGTTTGTCATGTGAATCAATAAAATGGATGTTGGTGTGGTAAGATAGATTAAGAAGTATGTAGATGATACTAAGATAGGTGGTGTTGTGAATAATGAAGCAGATTTTAAAAGTGTACAGAGAGATTTAGGTCATTTGGAAGAGTGGGTTGAAACATGACAGATGGATTTAATGTTGATAAGTGTGATACATCTTGGCAGGACAATTCAAATTAGACGTACATGGTAAAAGATTGTGAATTGAGGAATGAAGTTGAAATCAGAGCATTGTTTATAGAAGTTGGGTTGTAATGTTAAATTGTACAAGGTATTGGTGAGGTCAATTGTGGAGTATGGTGTATAATTTTGGTAGGCATATTTATAAGAGAAAGGTTGAACGAGTTAGATATTTGGGGAAAGAGAGAAGGAATACCCACCATAGGGGTAGTGATGTTTTCTTAAGGAACTATTTACTGGCAGTATCTCGTTCTATTACAGAATTAAAAACCAAGAGTCCCGATCTCGACTTGCCACTCCATTCTGTGAAAGCAGAGAACTGGGATCTTGTAAAATCATGGAAGGAAGAAAAGCTGTAACCTAGGTGGACTGGACCCTACCTTGTGTTATTAATCACCGAGACAGCAGTACGAACAAAAAGAAAAAGGGTGGACACACGCAAGCCGATTTAAGGGTCCTGTGGAGGCCCCACCGGACAATATCAGCCCATGGACTGTGCGTGAAGGGAAGGAACCATTGACTTTGTGCCTATTCGGATGTTGTATCATTCCCTGCGCACGGGGTCTGGCTCAGCGATTTATAGAGACAGCCCTGACAAAGAACAGCACCGTCATGATGGCCTTCAGAACACAGTATGACTAGCGAGAGGAGGATAGGGAGGCGAAGAATCTGCTGCTAGCACTAGAAAAGGAAGATATAGTATAAATCAAGAGTTGCGTAGCAAAAAGAAAAATGGTGGATTGTGAGAGAAGGGTTAATAGGATGGTTGATTTATACTAGAACTTGAAAATTATAACTTAGAAAGAAATAAGGTGTCAGCAGAAGCCAGACTGCTGGTCGAAGAAAGTAACAATATACAGGACAGAGGGAACTTCTAGATAAAGAAGTAACAGATAAATACTCCAGCAGAAGCCTTTGACGTCAGGAGATGTTCCGAGACGTTTCTGGACGTTCTCGTGGGAATGTGGGCTTTATGTTATGATTGGACGAAGCTCGATGGGGAGACATGAGGTGGTGACCATAGTGAAGAAAGGTATAAAAAGATAGATACAACCTCCATTTTTGTGTGTCTCTAGAGGATGATAGAGGAGAGACACCCTTTTCTGCGCAGAAATGTAATAAAGGAAAACTTGTTTCTTGACCTTGTCTCTGAAGAGTTTGTGATTGAATTTGTATCTCACACTTGTCACTCGATTGTAATCATGTATTGTCTTTCCGCTGGCTGGTTAGCACGCAACAACAGCTTTTCACTGTACCTCAGTGCAGGTGACAATAAACAAATCTGTAAACCAAACTGTACTATACTGGGCAGAGACCCTTCTTCAAACTGATTTGGTTGAGGTGGTGGGAGAAGAGGGATGGAAAAGGGGGAGATGCACAACAAAGCGTGGCAGGTAATAGTGAGACACATGTGAGTGGGGAGCTTGACAGGCAGGTAGAGTCAAAGAGACATACAGCGCTGAAACAGGCATTCGGCCCAACTTGTCCACCCCGACCAACATGCCCCATCTACACTCGTCCAACTTGCCTCCATTTGGCCCATATTTTTCCAAACCTTTCATATCCATGTACCTGTCTAATTGTTCATTGACTGTTGCAATGGTCCATGCCTCAACGTTCAGACAATAGACAATAGACAATAGACAATAGACAATAGACAATAGACAATAGACAAAAGGTGCAGGAGGAGGCCATTCGGCCTTTCGAGCCAGCTCAGCCATTCAACGTGATCATGGCTGATCATCCCCAATCAGTACCCCGTTCCATCCTTCTCCCCATATCCCCTGACTCCGCTATTTTTAAGAGCCCTATCTAGCTCTCTCTTGAAAGCATCCAGATAACCTGCCTCCACCGCCCTCTGAGGCAGAGAATTCCACAGACTCACCACTCTCTGTGAGAAAAAGTGTATCATCGTCTCCGTTCTAAATGGCTTACTCCTTATTCTTAAACTGTGTGTGGCCCCTTGTTCCGGACTCCCCCAACATCGGGAACATGTTTCCTGCCTCTAGCGTGTCCAAGCCCTTAACAATCTTATATGTTTCAATGAGATCTCCTTCCATCCTTCTAAACTGCAGAGTTTACAAGCCTAGCGGTTCCATTCTCTCAGGCATATGACAGTCCCGCCATCCCAGGAACAAACCTTGTAAACCTACGCTGCACTCCTTCAATAGCAAGAATGGCCTTCCTCAAATTAGGGGACCAAATGGAGTTTCAATGAAATACCCCCTCATCCTTCTAAACTCCAGTGAGTACAGGCCCAGAGTCTTCAATTGCTCCTCATACATTAACCCAATCATCCCTGAGATCATTCTAGTAAACCTCCTCTAGACCCTCTACAATGCTACCCCATCCTGCACATCCTTCCCCAGTTATGGGACACAAAACTGCTCACAGTCTTGCAAATGTAGCCTCACCAACACCTTAGAAGTTATTGTGCTTGGAACTAAATCCTCTCCACTGTTAGTCTCGGCTGATACTTTAACTCAGTGATTCCCAACCTGGGGCCATATGGCAAATTACAGGGGGGGCCTCAGAAACATTTAGGGGGATTTAGGGGGCCACAGGTTCAATGAAGGGGGCCACAGAGCTACCACCCTGTTGCCTCCTAAATTTCAGTTCTAATAAATTTAAATCTATGTAGTTGAAATATTTTTGATGTTTGTGGAATAGAATAAAAGAGAATATATGTGTAATTAATAGACACTGATATTTTATGGAATGTCTTATAAATTTCAAGAACTTTTTTTCCGTTAATAATGTCGGGGGGGGGGGGGGGCACGGAAAAATTAAAAGATCCCAAGGGGGCCATGAGCTAAAAAAGGTTGGGAACCACTGCTTTAACTGAACGACTTTTTATACTTTAGTGGTACAGTGCGGAAACAGGCCCTTCGGCGTATTGGGTCCGCGCCGACCAGCGATCACCCCGTACACAGTAGCACTATCCCACACACTTGGGACCATTTACAATTTTACTGGAGCCAATTAACCAACAAACCTGTACGTCTTTGGAGTGCGGGAGGAAACCGGAGCACCCGGAGAAAACCCACACGGTCACAGGGTGAACGTCCAAACTCCGTAAATACTGCAGCCGTGGTCAGGATCGAACCTGTGTCTCTGGCGCTGTGAGGCAGCAAGTCTACGGCTGTGCCCCCGTGCGACTTACAGCACAGATTCAGGCCCTTCGGCCCAATTGCCCATGTCATCAAACGCTCCTCATACGTTAACCCAATCATGACATAGAAACATAGAAACATAGAAAATAGGTGCAGGAGTAGGCCATTCGGCCCTTCGAGCCTGCACCGCCATTCAATATGATCATGGCTGATCATCCAACTCAGTATCCTGTACCTGCCTTCTCTCCATACCCCCTGATCCCTTTAGCCACAAGGGCCACATCTAACTCCCTCTTAAATATAGCCAATGAACTGGCCTCAACTACCTTCTGCGGCAGAGAATTCCAGAGATTCACCACTCTCTGTGTGAAAAAGGTTTTCCTCATCTCGGTCCTAAAATATTTCTCCCTTATCCTTAAACTGTGACCCCTTGTTCTGGACTTCCCCAACATCGGGAACAATCTTCCTGCATCTAGCCTGTCCAACCCCTTAAGAATTTTATAAGTTTCTATAAGATCCCCCCTCAATCTTCTAAATTCTAGCGAGTACAAACCGAGTCTATCCAGTCTTTCTTCATATGACCAGGACCATTCTCGTAAAACTTGCTCTGTGCGTTACAAGCCTGAGTCACATGAACACAAGGTCTAAATACATGGTCCACTGACAACTTCTGCGGCGAGGGACAGACCGTGTTCCATGTATATGGAGTGCGAGAATTGCTCCTCAATTTCTGGCTGTATTTTCGTTCCACAATTTTGGTATTTGGGCACAAGGCCGCGAGTAGGGAGGGTCGATCGGGAGGGTGGAATCTCCCTGTTCTGGGTCTACGTCCGTGCCTGCGTGTCCCTGGAGAGGGAACACACTCGCGGTTTCCACGGGGACTCTGGAGGCAAATTCGATCTTTGCTGCACAGTTTGTCTCTTTGCGCCACAACAGTGATCTGCACGGTCTGGGAAGCGCGTCGGTTGACGGCTGAGAGTGACGTCGCGTCTCTTCTCTCTTGGTTGAATGTGCATTCGCCGGGTGTCAGCTCATCTGTTTGACGGCTGTGAGCGCTGCGCTGCCGGCCGCCGCTGCAGCCTCGCTCCCTCCCTCCCTCCTGCCCTTCAACTCACACGGCAGCGCCAGCTACACGTGCCCGCCAGATTCCCCATAGGGCGGCCTGGGAGTGAGAGGGAGGTGGGAAAGAGCGAGAGAGAGAAAGGGAAAGAAAAAAAGGGAGGGATGGAGGCAAAGAGAGACAAGGGGAAGGAATGTAGAAAGGGGATGAAGGAAGGAGAGGAGAAAGGGAAGAAATAGAGAGGGTGAGGAAAGAGGGTGGGAGGGGGAGAAAGAGAGGGGATGGGGCAGGAGGGAGGAAGGGAGGGTGGAGGGAGGGAGGGGGAAGGAAAGGTGTGTGTGTGTGTGTGTGTGTGTGTGTGTGTGTGTGTGTGTGTGTGTGTGTGTGTCTCCCTGTATCTGTCTCCTTGTGTGTGTGTGTCTCCTTGTGTGTGTATGTGTGTCTCCCTGTGTGTGTGTGTGTCTCCCTCTGTGTGTGTGTGTGTGTGTCTCCCTCTGTGTGTGTGTGTGTGTCCCTGTGTGTGTGTGTGTCTCCCCGTGTGTGTGTGTGTGTGTGTGTGTGTGTGTGTGTGTGTGTGTGTTCCTTGAGTGAGTGTGTGTGTCTGTGTGTGTCTCCGTGTGTGTGTGTGTGTGTGTGTGTCTCCCTGTGTGTGTGTGTCTGTGTGTGTGTCTCCCTGTGCGTGTGCGTGTGTCTATGTGTGTGTGTGTGTGTGTCTCCCTGTGTGTGTGTGTGTGTGTGTGTGTGTGTGTGTGTGTGTGTGTGTGTGTGTGTCAAGATGAGTTGATCAGGCGGATCTCTCTCTTGATATTCGTGTCCAGTGGCCGTCAGATATACAATATATGAATAATTTTGACGTCGCGGCATGGGTGTGAATTGGAATTTAAATGGGCCGTGCTCCTTTCCCCACCCACATCGCACCTACAATTAGAAACGGAACATATACAACTGTGTTAACCTTTTCCAGTGCAGCGGTAGAGTTACAGCAGCAGAGACCCGGGTTCGATCCTGACTTCGGCTGCTGTCTGTGTGGAGTTTACCCGTTTTCCCTGAGATTGCGTGGGTTTTCTCTGGGAGCTCCGGTTTCCCGCACTCCAACATTCCAAAGACGTCCGCGTTTGGAGATTTATGCCCCTGTCCCACTTAGGAAACCTGAACGGAAACCTCTGGAGACTTTGCGCCCCACCCAAGGTTTCCGTGCGGTTCCCGGAGGTTTTTTGTCAGTCTCACTACCTGCTTCCACTCCCTGCAACCTCCGGCAACCACCTGCAACCTCCGGGACCCGCACGGAACCTATTTTGGAAAAATAAATGTAAAGGTGTCCGGGGTGTTGGAGTACCGGGTGAACGCTGGTCGGCGCCGACTTGGGGGGGGGGGGGGGGGGGGGGGGGGGGGGGGGGGGGGGCTGTTTCCGCGATGAAAAAGGGGTCTCGATCCGAAACGTCGCCCCTTCCTTCTCTCCAGAGATACCGCCGCTCCTACTCCAGCATTGTGTGTCCATCTTCCGGTCCCTACAGTCTGAAGCCTCTCCCCCGCTTGATTCAACCAATCTCCTTCCCGCTGCTTCATCCCCCCCCCCCCCCCACCCACTCCCTGAATTCCTCAACGCAGTCCCGAAACGTGGCCGTTCACCTTCACAGATGCTGCTTGATCACGCTGAGTTCTGAGGGCGGCAAGGTGGCGCAGCGGTAGAGTTGCTGCCTCACAGCGCCAGAGACCAGGGTTCGATCCCTGACCACGGGTGCTGTCTGTATGGAGTTTGTACATTTCCCCCCGAGTTATCTCCGAGTTCTTCAGTTAACTCCTATATACAGGTTTGTACAAGTGGAAATTGCCCCTAGTATGTATAGGATAGTGTCAATATGCGGGTCGGTGCGGTCTCGTTAGGGCCGAAATGCCTGTTTCCGCTCTGTATATCTAACCTAAACTAAACAGGGCAGTTGATATATTAGTGGCTTGTTTTGTTCGACGCACATTGATGTTGGCGAATATCGTGACAGGTACTAACACCACTGGTTAAGATGCTATTGACCGTAGATATACATATATATTTCTTATAAAGAATATTTTGTATATATTTCTTTTTTTCTTTTTATAAATATATTGGGGGGTTTTTACACGGCAGATCCTAGAAAACTGTTAAACTTTTTAAGGGTCTAGCCAGCTAATTTAATTAACACGTTGCATTTGTTAAACGATGATTCTTTTGTAACATTGAAAGTCTGAAACATGTAACAGACTCGTTTTTGAGTTTCAGATTGCTGACATACAAAAAAACAATGATTAATGTTTGCATCTTATGTATTAAACAAGCTTTTCTGATCGCTAGA
>NC_045985.1:13330973-13340973 GCF_010909765.2 Amblyraja radiata | reverse complement strand
CCCCCCCCCCCCCCCCCACCAACATCCCAGAGCTGATGGCACTAATATCTTGTCCTTGTGTTTCAGGTCTGGGACAGACTGCTGGGAAACCAGGCACTCGTCGCTTGGTGAATGGGACACTGGGACAGTCAGTCACGTTACCAGGATGTATCTCAGGAGAAAACATTTCAATCCTCACTTGGGATTACCGCAGTTCACCAACAACAGGAAAGGTTCCATTATGTACGAAATCTCAAAACAGTCCAATACAATGTGACAAACAGGGAATCAGGTTAAACCTGAAGGGTTGTAGTCTGGAAATACAGAACCTAACAGAACACGATCAAGGTCTATATGAAATAAACTTAAGGACGATCCTAGCTGTCCATGAACAAGTGACAGAACTGAAGATTTATGGTAATCTATTTCAATTTTATAAACGGTGCTTTTTCCAATCTATCAACCTTTAAGAACATAACGATATAAGGGGAGATCAAGATAAGGCTTTCGATTTGAGTCCAAGTCTGTGGGTTATACGGGCAGGGTGATTACTGAAACATTACATGGGTTGGAGCACTTGCTTATTTAGGAACCCATCCTCAGTATTTGCTGTTTGAATATTAATGGCGGAGCACTAGGATGGGTTCTTGAAGGGAGGTCTCTCCAAGCCATCTGACTTCTCTGTAAGATGATAGGGCCAGCAGTCATTAAACTTTCTCAACTAATAACGAGTTTATTTGTGATCTAGTTTTGGTGGCAAAGTGTAACCTGGACGATACATTTTTGTAAACTCACGGGAAGGATTTTGCACTAAAACTACAGGTGCTTGTCTGTACAGAATTTGTAAATTGTCCGTAGTGTGTGTAGGATAGTGTTAGTGTACGGGGATCGCTGGTGGGCGCGGACTCGGTGGGCCGAAGCGCTTGTTTCTGCGTTGTATCTCTAAACTAAACAGTGTCCTACTCTTAATGTTCTTGTGGGGAAACTCATGGCTAGCACCTTCTGATTGTTATTATTCCATGGCTTGTATTTGTGTTTTTCTTTGAAACAGAACGAGTGTCATCACCAGTAATAACTATCAGTGAAGCCTTCACCGAAGGGGTGTGTAACGTTAGCTTGGTGTGTTCACTGGAGCACGGCACCGAGCCAGTCTACACTTGGTGGTCAGGAGATGGCAAGGTCACGGCAGATGGGTCGCACATACTGACTGACGAAGGGAGAAGGCTGGCACTCTCCATACCTCTACCCAACAACAACAGTGTGTACAACTGCACCGTGAGGAACCCTGTTAGTGAGGAGACGCGGAGCGTGGATCTAACACAGCTATGTCCTGCCCAAGGTACACAAAATTGCTGGAGGAACTCAGCGGGTGCAGCAGCATCTATGGAGCGAAGGAAATAGGCGACGTTTCGGGCCGAAACCCTATGTCCTGCCCATGAAGGTTTGTGGCTTTATGTTTTCACACTAAGCACATTTCTCAAATAAAATAACGGCTATTTATTTCGTTCCTATCCAAATCCCCAAATCCTTCCGATGGAAGAAACCAGGTAATAGATTTAGTTTAAACAGGCACAACATGCTGGAGTTAAAGCCACTGTCCCACTTAGGAAACCTGAACGGAAACCTCTGGAGACTTTGCGCCCCACCCAATGTTTCTGGAGGTTGCATGTGGTTGCCAGAGGTTGCAGGTAGTGGAAGCAGGCAGGGAGACTGACAAAAACCTCCGGTAACCCCACGGATACCTTGGGTGGGGCGCAAACTCTCCAGAGGTTTCCGTTCAGGTTTCCTAAGTGGGACAGGGTTATAAGGCTATCCATGACCGGAATTTACCTTGCACTAAACGTTATTCCCTTATCATGAATCTATGCTATAAATGCATTGATTGTAATGATGTATTGTCTTTCCGCTGATTCGATAGCACGCAACAAAAAAGCTTTTCACTGTAGCTCGGTACACGTGACAATAAACAAAACTGAACTGACCTGAACTCCCTGATTCTGTTCCCATGCACCAACATGTCAATAGACTGGCAACTGAAATATTGATTTCTCTTCAGGTTCTAAGCCATTAAGAGTCTCACACCGCGTACGTTTTACAGCCGCCACAATCATCTTCATCTCAGCTATCTTTTGCTACATGTATTGCAGGAGGACAAGCTCAGCACAGGTCAGTATCTTTGAATATTTTACTTCGTATAATTCCAGGTAATAACCTGTAACCCCCCCCCCCCCCCTCCCTCTCTTCCATCGGCCTCGCCAGTTAGTGCGCCCATTTCTCCCACTATCCCACCCCGTCCCCTTATCCTTCAAGGATTTGATCGTGGATGGAATGCACCAAGAATTCATTGGTGAAACTGTGGATATGCGAGAGGCTTGGATAGAGCGGAAGTGGAGAGGATGTTTCCACTAGTGGGAGTGTCTAGGACTAGAGATCATAGCCTCAGAATTAAAGGACGATCTTTTAGGAAGGAGATGAGGAGGGATGTATTTTGTCAGAGGGTGGTGAATCTGTGGAATTCATTGCCATAGATGGCTGTAGAGGACGTCAATTGATATTATTATGGCAGAGGGAGATAGATTCTTGATTATTACGGGTGTCAAGGGTTATGGGGAGTAGGTAGGATAATTAGGTAAAGAGGGAGATATAGATCAGCCATGATTCAATGGCGGAGTAGACTTGATGGGACAAATGGCCTAATTCTACTCCTATCACTTATGACCTTGTGGGAGGCCAAAAATGACGGTTTCTGTGGGGATTATAGGGCTGTTTGAAACAATAGGCAGGCGTGGGGCTAGACTGGGAGGGGACATTAAAGTGATTTTAAAATCTAAAATTCTTAAGGGGTTGGACAGGCTAGATGCAGGAAGATTGTTCCCGATGTTGGGGAAGTCCAGAACAAGGGGCCACACACAGTTTAAGGATAAGGGGGAAGTATTTTAGGACCGAGATGAGAAAAATATTTTTCACACGGAGAGTGGCGAATCTCTGGAATTCTCTGCCACAGAAGGTAGTTGAGGCCAGTTCATTGGCTATATTTAAGAGGGAGTTAGATGTGGCCCTTGTGGCTAAAGGGATCAGGGGGTATGGAGAGAAGGCAGGTACAGGATACTGAGTTGGATGATCAGCCATGATCATATTGAATGGCGGTGCAGGCTCGAAGGGCCGAATGGCCTACTGCACCCATTTTCTATGTTTCTATGTTTTTATGTAAACGACACCAAAGAAACGTTGCCCCATTAGCGAGGCGAGCTGCAGATAGTTTAACTCGTGTGGTTTGGACCCTGGCTGCAGATGCTGTCGTATTCGATCGCCCACTGCGGTCCCAGACCACACGTAGCGTGAACAAAAATACCCGTGAGTGATCAGATAAACAGGTGGGACTGGAACAAGATGCAGCAGAGAGGGCAGTCAGTGCTTAAAGGTACCAACCACATCGTATTTAAGTTGACAAACTCACAGTAACATCCTGTGACAACACTATTCTGCCTTTTTTCTGTCTGTAATTCTCTAAAGGGAAAGGTCGTGGCGGTGACTGATAAGGCATAATCAGAAAATGACACAAAGTGCTGGAGTAAACACAGCGGGTCTGGCAGCATCTCTGGAGAGCACGGAAAGGCGACACAGCTTCGAGTCACAGCTCCATCCAAGACCGCAAGAAATTGCAGCGAATTGTGGACGCAGCCCAGACCATCACACAAACCAACCTCCCTTCCATTGATTCCATCTACACCCCACCCTGCCTCGGCAAGGCCAGCAGCATAATCAAAGAGGAGTTACACCCTGTCCACTCTCCCTTCACCCCTCTCCAACTAGGCCAAAGGTACAGATGTGTGAAAACGCACATATCCAGATTCAGGGACAGTTTCTTCCCAGCTGTTATCAGGCAACTGAATCATCCTACCACAACCAGAGAGCAGTCCTGAACTACTATCTACCTCATTGGCGACCCTCGGTCTATCCTTGATCGGACTCTGCTGGTTTTACCTGGCGCTGAATGTTATTTCCTTGTCACTCGATTGTAATCATGCATTGTCTTTCCGCTGACTGGTTAGCACGCAACACCAGCTTTTCACTGTACCTCGGTGCAGGTGACAATAAACAAAACTGTAAACCAAACTGTACTATACTGGGCCGAGACCCTTCTTCAAACTGATTTGGTGGAGGTGGTGGGAGAAGAGGGATGGAAAAGGGGGAGATACACAACAAAGCGTGGCAGATAATAGTGAGACACAGGTGAGTGGGGAGCTTGACAGGCAGGTAGAGTCAAAGAGACATACAGCGCTGAAACAGGCATTCGGCCCAACTTGTCCACACCGACCAACATGTCCCATCTACACTCGTCCAACTTGCCTCCATTTGGCCCATATTTTTCCAAACCTTTCATATCCATGTACCTGTCTAATTGTTCATTGACTGTTGCAATGGTCCATGCCTCAACGTTCAGACAATAGACAATAGACAATAGGCAATAGGTGCAGGAGTAGGCCATTCGGCCTTTCGAGCCAGCACCGCCATTCAATGTGATCATGGCTGATCATCCCCAATCTGTACCCCGTTCCTGCCTTCTCCCCATATCCCCTGACTCCGCTATTTTTAAGAGCCCTATCTAGCTCTCTCTTGAAAGCATCCAGAGAACCTGCCTCCACCGCCCTCTGAGGCAGAGAATTCCACAGACTCGCCACTCTCTATGAGAAAAAGTGTTTCCTCGTCTCCGTTCTAAATGATTTACTCCATATTCTTAAACAGTGGCCCCTGGTTCCGGACTCCCCCAACATCGGGAACATGTTTCCTGCCTCTAGCGTGTCCAAGCCCTTAACAATCATATGTTTCAATGAGATCTCCTCTCATCCTTCTAAACTGCAGAGTTTACAAGCCTAGCGGTTCCATTCTCTCAGCATATGACAGTCCCGCCATCCCAGGAATAAACCTTGTAAACCTACGCTGCACTCCCTCAATAGCAAGAATGGCCTTCCTCAAATTAGGGGACCAATGTGGGTTTCAATGAAATACCCCCTCATCCTTCTAAACTCCAGTGAGTACAGGCCGAGAGTCTTCAATTGCTCCTCATACATTAACCCAATCATTCCTGGGATCATTCTAGTAAACCTCCTCTAGACCCTCTGCAATGCTACCACATCCTGCACATCCTTCCCCAGTTATGGGACACAAAACTGCTCACAGTATTGCAAATGTAGCCTCACCAACACCTTAGAAGTCATTGTGCTTGGAACTAAATCCTCTCCACTGTTAGTCTCGGCTGATACTTTAACTCAGTGATTCCCAACCTGGGGCCATATGGCAAATTTCAGGAGGGGGCTCAGAAACATTTAGGGGGATTTAGGGGGCCACAGGTTCAATGAACGGGGCCACAGAGCTACCACCCTGTTGCCTCCTAAATTTCAGTTCTAATAAATTTAAATCTATGTAGTTGCAATATTTTTGATGTTTGTGGAATAGAATAAAAGAGAATATATGTGTAATTAATAGACCTGATATTTTTATGGAAGGTATTATAATATTGAAGTACTTTTTTTCCGTTAATAATGTCGGGGTGGGGGGGGGGGGGCACGGAAAAATTAAAAGATCCCATGAGCTAAAAAAGGTTGGGAACCACTGCTTTAACTGAACGACTTTTTATACTTTAGTGGTACAGTGCGGAAACAGGCCCTTCGGCGTATTGGGTCCGCGCCGACCAGCGATCACCCCGTACACAGTAGCACTATCCCACACACTTGGGACCATTTACAATTTTACTGGAGCCAATTAACCAACAAACCTGTACGTCTTTGGAGTGCGGGAGGAAACCGGAGCACCCGGAGAAAACCCACACGGTCACAGGGTGAACGTCCAAACTCTGTAAATACTGCAGCCGTGGTCAGGATCGAACCCGGGTCTCTGGCGCTGTGAGGCAGCAAGTCTACGGCTGTGCCCCCGTGCGACTTACAGCACAGATTCAGGCCCTTCGGCCCAATTGCCCATGTCATCAAACGCTCCTCAACGTTAACCCAATCATGACATAGAAACATAGAAACATAAAAAATAGGTGCAGGAGTAGGCCATTCGGCCCTTCGAGACTGCACCGCCATTCAATATGATCATGGCTGATCATCCAACTCAGTATCCTGTACCTGCCCTCTCTCCATACCCCCTGATCCCTTTAGCCACAAGGGCCACATCTAACTCCCTCTTAAATATAGCCAATGAACTGGCCTCAACTACCTTCTGCGGCAGAGAATTCCAGAGATTCACCACTCTCCGTGTGAAAAAAGTTTTCCTCATCTCGGTCCTAAAAGATTTCCCCCTTATCCTTAAACTGTGACCCCTTGTTCTGGACTTCCCCAACATCGGGAACAATCTTCCTGCATCTAGCCTGTCCAACCCCTTAAGAATTTTATAAGTTTCTATAAGATCCCCCCTCAATCTTCTAAATTCTAGCGAGTACAAACCGAGTCTATCCAGTCTTTCTTCATATGACCAGGACCATTCTCGTAAAACTTGCTCTGTGCGTTACAAGCCTGAGTCACATGAACACAAGGTTTAAATACATGATCCACTGACAACTTCTGCGGCGAGGGACAGACCGTGTTCCATGTGTATATGGAGTGCGAGAATTGCTCCTCAATTTCTGGCTGTATTTTCGTTCCACAATTTTGGTATTTGGGCACAAGTTTATAAGTTTCTTATAAGAAACTGCAGTCTCGCTCCCTCCCTCCCTCCCTCCTGCCCTTCAACTCACACGGCAGCGCCAGCTACACCGTGCCCGCCAGATTCCCCATAGGGCGGCCTGGGAGTGAGAGGGAGGTGGGAAAGAGCGAGAGAGAGAAAGGGAAAGAAAAAAAGGGAGGGATGGAGGCAAAGAGAGACAAGGGGAAGGAATGTAGAAAGTGGATGAAGGAAGGAAAGGAGAAAGGGAAGAAATAGAGAGGGTGAGGAAAGAGGATGGGAGGGGGAGAAAGAGAGGGGATGGGGCAGGAGGGAGGAAGGGAGGGTGGAGTGAGCGACGGGGAAGGAAAGGTGTGTGTGTGTGTGTCTCCCTGTATGTGTCTCCTTGTGTGTGTGTGTCTCCTTGTGTGTGTATGTGTGTCTCCCTCTGTGTGTGTGTGTGTCCCTGTGTGTGTGTGTGTCTCCCCGTGTGTGTGTGTGTGTCCCTGTGTGTTCCTTGTGTGTGTGTGTGTGTGTGTGTGTGTCCGTGTGTGTGTGTGTGTGTGTGTCTCCCTGTGTGTGTGTGTCTGTGTGTGTGTCTCCCTGTGCGTGTGCGTGTGTCTATGTGTGTGTTTGTGTGTGTCTCCCTGTGTGTGTATGTGTGTGTGTGTGTGTGTGTGTGTGTGTCTCCCTGTGTGTGTGTGTGTGTGTGTGTGTGTGTATGTGTGTCTCCCTGTGTGTGTGTGTGTGTGTGTGTGTGTCTCCCTGTGTGTGTGTGTGTGTGTGTGTGTGTGTGTGTGTGTGTGTGTGTGTGTGTGTGTGTGTGTGTGTGTGTGTGTGTGTGTGTGTGTGTGTGTGTGTGTGTCAAGATGAGTTGATCAGGCGGATCTCTCTCTTGATATTCGTGTCCAGTGGCCGTCAGATATACAATATATGAATAATTTTGACGTCGGGGCATGGGTGTGAATTGGAATTTAAATGGGCCGTGCTCCTTTCCCCACCCACATCGCACCTACAATTAGAGACGGAACACATACAACTGTGTGAACCTTTTCCAGTGCAGCGGTAGAGTTACAGCGGCAGAGACCCGGGTTCGATCCTGACCTCGGCTGCTGTCTGTGTGGAGTTTACACGTATTCCCTGAGATTGCGTGGGTTTTCTCTGGGAGCTCCGGTTTCCCGCACTCCAACATTCCAAAGACGTCCGCGTTTGGAGATTTATGCCCCTGTCCCACTTAGGAAACATGAACGGAAACCTCTGGAGACTTTGCGCCCCACCCTAGGTTTCCGTGCGGGTCCCGGAGGTTTTTTTGTCAGTCTCACTACCTGCTTCCACTACCTGCAACCTCCGGCAACCACCTGCAACCTCCGGGAACCGCACGGAACCTATTTTGGAAAAATAAATGTAAAGGTGTCCGGGGTGTTGGAGTACCGGGTGAACGCTGGTCGGCGCCGACTTGGGGAGGGGGGGGGGGGGGGGGGTGCTGTTTCCGCGATGAAAAAGGGGTCTCGATCCGAAACGTCGCCCCTTCCTTCTCTCCAGAGATACCGCCGCTCCTACTCCAGCATTGTGTGTCCATCTTCCGGTCCCTACAGTCTGAAGCCTCTCCCCCGCTTGATTCAACCAATCTCCTTCCCGCTGCTTTATCCCCCCCCCACCCACTCCCTGAATTCCTCAACGCAGTCCCGAAACGTGGCCGTTCACCTTCACAGATGCTGCTTGATCACGCTGAGTTCTGAGGGCGGCAAGGTGGCGCAGCGGTAGAGTTGCTGCCTCACAGCGCCAAAGACCAGGGTTCGATCCCTGACCACGGGTGCTGTCTGTATGGAGTTTGTACATTACCCCCCGAGTTATCTCCGAGTTCTTCAGTTAACTCCCATATACAGGTTTGTACAAGTGGAAATTGCCCCTAGTATGTATAGGATAGTGTCAATATGCGGGTCGGTGCGGTCTCGTTAGGGCCGAAATGCCTGTTTCCGCTCTGTATATCTAACCTAAACTAAACAGGGCAGTTTATATATTAGTGGCTTGTTTTGTTCGACGCACATTGATGTTGGCGAATATCGTGACAGGTACTAACACCACTGGTTAAGATGCTATTGAACGTAGATATACATATATATTTCTTATAAAGAATATTTTGTATATATTTCTTTTTTTCTTTTTATAAATATATTGGGGGGGTTTTTACACGGCAGATCCTAGAAAACTGTTAAACTTTTTAAGGGTCTAGCCAGCTAATTTAATTAACACGTTGTATTTGTTAAACGATGATTCTTTTGTAATATTGAAAGTCTGAAACATGTAACAATCTCGTTTTTAAGTTTCAGATTGCTGACATACAAAAAAACAATGATTAATGTTTGCATCTTATGTATTAAACAAGTTTTTCTGATCAGTTATTTAAATTTAAGGGCAGCGCAGTGGTAGAGCCGCTGCCTCAGGGCATCAGAGAACGGAGTTCGATTCTGACCTCGGGTACTGTCCCTGTGGAGTTTGCAAGTTAGTGGGTAGGTTTCCTCCGGGTGTTCCGGTCTCCACCTTTGTAGGTTAATTGCCCCCCAGTAAATTGTCCCTACTGTGTAGGGGGTGGGTGAGGAAGTCGGATAACACAGAACTAGCATTTGAAGGCACTGAGCCTGTACTTGCTGGAGTTTGGAAGGATGAGGGGTGAACCTCATTGAAACTTACCGAACAATCAAATGCCTGGATAGAGTGGATGTGGAGAGGATGTTCCCACTCGTGGAAGAGTCTAGGACCAGAGGTCACAGCATCAGAATACAAGTTCGTTCATTTAAAAAGGAGATGAGAAGAAATTTATTTAGTCTGAGATGGCTGTGGAGGCCGTATTATCTGAATGGTGACCGATTAGGAAAAGGGGAGATGCAACGAGACCTGGGTGTCATGGTACACCAGTCATTGAAAGTAGGAATGCAGGTGCAGCAGGCAGTGAAGAAAGCAAATGGTATGTTAGCATTCATAGCAAAAGGATTTGAGTATAAGAGCAGGGAGGTTCTACTGCAGTTGTACAGGGTCTTGGTGAGACCACACCTGGAGTATTGCGTACAGTTTTGGTCTCCTAATCTGAGGAAATACATTCTTGCCATAGAGTGAGTACAGAGAAGGTTCGCCAGACTGATTCCTGGGATGGCAGGACTTTCATATGAAGAAAGACTGGATAGACTCGGCTTGTACACGCTGGAATTCAGAAGATTGAGGGGGGATCTTATAGAAACTTACAAAATTCTTAAGCGGTTGGACAGGCTAGATGCAGGAAGATTATTCCCGATGTTGGGGAAGTCTAGAACTAGGGGTCACAGTTTAAGTATAAGAGGGAAGTCTTTTAGGACCGAGATGAGAAAATCATTTTCTACACAGA
>NC_045985.1:13320973-13325973 GCF_010909765.2 Amblyraja radiata | reverse complement strand
TAAAATAAGAGCTATTTATTTCGTTCCTATACAAATCCCCAAATCCTTCCGATGGAAGAAACCAGGTAATAGATTTAGTATAAACAGGCACAAAATGCTGGAGTAAAGCCCCTGTCCCGCGTAGGAAACCTGAACGGAACCCTCTGGAGACTTTGCGCCCTGCCCAATGTTTATGGAGGTTGCAGGTGGTTGCCAGAGGTTGCAGGTAGTGGAAGCAAGTAGGGAGACTGACAAAAACCTCCGGGAACCTCGCGGAAACCTTGGGTGGTGCGCAAAGTCTCCAGAGGTTTCCGTTCAGGTTTCCTAAGTGGGACAGGGGCATAAGGCTATCCATGACCGGAATTTACCTTGCATTAAACGTTATTCTCTTATCATGAATCTATGCTATAAATGGATTGATTGTAATCATGTATTGTCTTTCTGCTGACTCGATAGCACGCCACAAAAAAGCTTTTCACTGTAGCTCGGTACACGTGACAATAAACTAAACTGACCTGACCTGAACTCCCTGATTCTGTTCCCATGCACCAACCAGTCAATAGATTGGCAACTGAAATATTGATCTCTCTTCAGGTTATAAGCCACTAAGAGTCTCACACCGTGGACGTTTTACAGCCGCCACAATCATCTTCATCTCAGCTATCTTTTGCTACATGTATTACAAGAGGACAAGCTCAGTACAGGTCAGTACCTTTGAATATTTTTCTTCGTACAATTCCAGGTAATAATCTATAATCTGTAACCCATCCCCCCCACCCCCTCCACCCCCACCCCCTCCCTCTCTCTTCCCTCTCCCTTACAAGTTTGTGCGCCCATTTCTCCCACTATCCCACCCGTCCCCTTATCTTTCAAGGGTTTGATCGTGGATGGAATGCACCAAGAATTCATTGGTGAAACTGTGGATATGCGAGAGGCTTGGATAGAGTGGATGTGGAGAGGATGTTTCCACTAGTGGGAGACACTAGGACTCGAGGTCATAGCCTCAGAATTAAAGGACGATCTTTTAGGAAGGAGATGAGGAGGAATATATTTTGTCAGAGGGTGGTGAGTCTGTGGAATTCTTTGCCACAGAAGGCTGTGGAGGACGTCAATTGAAATATTTATGGCAGAGGGAGATAGATTCTTGATTATTACGGGTGTCAGGGGTTAAGGGGAGCAGGTTGGGGAATTTGGTTAAGAGGGAGATATAGATCAGCCATGATTTAATGGCGAAGTAGACTTGATGGGCCAAATGACCTAATTCTACTCCTATCACTTATGGGAGGCCAAAGATGACGGTTTCTGTGGGGATTATAGGGCTGTTTGAAACAATAGGCAGGCAGGGGCTAGACTGGGAGGGGACATTAAAGTGATTTTAAAATCTAAAATTCTTAAGGGGTTGGACAGGCTAGATGCAGGAAGATTGTTCCCGATGTTGGGGAAGTCCAGAACAAGGGGTGACAGTTTAAGGATAAGGGGGAAGTCTTTTAGGACCGAGATGAGAAAAATATTTTTCACACAGAGAGTGGCGAATCTCTGGAATTCTCTGCCACAGAAGGTAGTTGAGGCCAGTTCATTGGCTATAGTTAAGAGGGAGTTAGATGTGGCACTTGTGGCTAAAGGGATCAGGTGGTATGGAGAGAAGGCAGGTACAGGATACTGAGTTGGATGATCAGCCATGATCATATTGAATGGCGGTGCAGGCTCGAAGGGCCGAATGGCCAACTCCTGCACCTATTTTCTATGATTCTATGTTTCTATGTAAACGACACCAAAGAAACGTTGTCCCATTAGCGAGGCGAGCTGCAGATAGTTTAACTCGTGTGGTTTGGACCCTGGCTGCAGATGCTGTCGTGTTCGATCGCCCACTGCGGTCCCAGACCACACGTAGCGTGAACAAAAATACCCGTGAGTGATCAGATAAACAGGTGGGACTGGAACAAGATGCAGCAGAGAGGGCAGTCAGTGCTTAAAGGTACCAACCGCATCGTATTTAAGTTGACAAACTCACAGTAACATCCTGTGACAACACCATTCTGCCTTTTTTCTGTCTGTAATTCTCTAAAGGGAAATGTCGTGGCAGTGACAGATAAGGCATAATCAGAAAATGACACAAAGTGCTGGAGTAAACTCAACGGGTCTGGCAGCATCTCTGGAGAGCACGGAAAGGCGACACAGTTTCGAGTCACAGCTCCATCCAAGACCGCTAGAAATTGCTGCGAATTGTCGATGCAACCCAGACCATCACACAAACCAACCTCCCTTCCATTGATTCCATCTACACCTCACGCTGACTCGGCAAGGCCTGCAGCACAATCAAAGACGAGTTACAACCTGGCCACTCCCTCTTGTCCCCTCTCCAACCAGGCAAAAGATATAGAGGTGTGAAAACGCACACATCCAGATTCGGGGACAGTTTCTTCCCAGCTGTTATCAGGCAACTGAATCATCCTACCACAACCAGAGAGCAGTCCTGAACTACTATCTACCTCATTGGTGACCCTCGGACTATCCCTGATCGGACTTTGCTGGTTTTACCTTGCACTAAACGTTATTCATTTGTCACTGTGAGTGGCTCGATTGTAATCATGCATTGTCTTTCCGCTGACTGGTTAGCACGGAACAACAGCTTTTCACTGTACCTCGGTGCAGGTGACAATAAACAAATCTGTAAACCAAACTGTACTATACTGTGCCGAGACCCTTCTTCAAACTGATTTGGTGGAGGTGGTGGGAGAAAAGGGATGGAAAAGGGGGAGATGCACAACAAAGCGTGGCAGGTAATAGTGAGACACAGGTGAGTGGGGAGCTTGATAGGCAGGTAGAGTCAAAGAGACATACAGCGCTAATACAGGCATTCGGCCCAACTTGTCCACCCCGACCAACATGCCCCATCTACACTAGTCCGACTTGCCTCCATTTGGCCCATATTTTTCCAAACCTTTCATATCCATGTACCTGTCTAATTGTTCATTGACGGTTGCAATGGTCCATGCCTCAACGTTCAGACAATAGACAATAGACAATAGACAAAAGGTGCAGGAGTAGGCCATTCGGCCTTTCGAGCCAGCACCGCCATTCAGCGTGATCATGGCTGATCATCCCCAATCAGTACCCCGTTCCTGCCTTCTCCCCATATCCCCTGACTCCGCTATTTTTAAGAGCCCTATCAAGCTCTCTCTTGAAAGCATCCAGAGAAACCTGCCTCTGAGGCAGAGAATTCCACAGACTCACCACTCTCTGTGAGAAAAAGTGTTTCCTCGTCTCCTAAATGGCTTACTCCTTATTCTTAAATTGTGTGTGGCCCCTGGTTCCGGACTCCCCCAACATCGGGAACATGTTTCCTGCCTCTAGCGTGTCCAAGCCCTTAACAATCTTATATGTTTCAATGAGATCTCCTCTCATCCTTCTAAACTGCAGAGTTTACAAGCCTAGCGGTTC
This sequence comes from Amblyraja radiata, assembly GCF_010909765.2. NCBI lineage: Eukaryota > Metazoa > Chordata > Chondrichthyes > Rajiformes > Rajidae > Amblyraja > Amblyraja radiata. The sequence continues at coordinate 13,322,553 of NC_045985.1, read as the reverse complement.
CATTCTCTCAGCATATGACAGTCCCGCCATCCCAGGAATAAACCTTGTAAACCTACGCTGCACTCCCTCAATAGCAAGAATGGCCTTCCTCAAATTAGGGGACCAAATGGAGTTTCAATGAAATACCCCCTCATCCTTCTAAACTCCAGTGAGTGCAGGCCCAGAGTCTTCAATTGCTCCTCATACATTAACCCAATCATCCCTGGGATCATTCTAGTAAACCTCCTCTAGACCCTCTACAATGGTAACTCATCCTGCACATCCTTCCCCAGTTATGGGACACAAAACTGCTCACAGTCTTGCAAATGTAGCCTCACCAACACCTTAGAAGTTATTGTGCTTGGAACTAAATCCTCTCCACTGTTAGTCTCGGCTGATACTTTAACTCCGTGATTCCCAACCTGGGGCCATATGGCAAATTTCAGGGGGGGGGGGGGGGCTCAGAAGCATTTAGGGGGATTTAGGGGGCCACAGGTTCAATGAAGGGGGCCACAGAGCTACCACCCTGTTGCCTCCTAAGTTTCAGTTCTAATAAATTTAAACCTATGTAGTTGAAATATTTTTGATATTTGTGGATTAGAATAAAAGAGAATATATGTGTAATTAATAGACACTGATATTTTTATGGAAGGTATTATAATCCGTTAATAATGTCAGGGGGGGGGGCACGGAAAAATTAAAAGATCCCATGGGCTAAAAAAGGTTGGGAACCACTGCTTTAACTGAACGACTTTTTATACTTTAGTCGTACAGTACGGAAACAGGCCCTTCGGCGTATTGGGTCCGCGCCGACCAGCGATCACCCCGTACACAGTAGCACCATCCCACACACTTGGGACAATTTACAATTTTACTGGAGCCAATTAACCAACAAACCTGTACGTCTTTGGAGTGCGGGATGAAACTGGAGCACCCGGAGAAAACCCACACGGTCACAGGGTGAACGTCCAAACTCTGTAAATACTGCAGCCGTGGTCAGGATCGAACCCGGGTCTCTGGCGCTGTGAGGCAGCAAGTCTACGGCTGTGCCCCCGTGCGACTTACAGCACAGAAACAGGCCCTTCGGCCCAATTACACATGTCATCAAACGCTCCTCATCCGTTAACCCAATCATCACGTGGGCCATTCTCGTGAACCTTGCTCTGTGCGTTGCAAGCCTGAACCACATGAACACAAGGTTTAAAAACATGGTCCACTGACAACATCTGCGGCGAGGGACAGACCGTGTTCCATGTGTATATGGAGTACGAGAAGCTGCAGCCCCTGTACCAGTATCTGAAGGGGCTGCTCCTCAATTTATGGCTGTATTTGCGTTCCACGATTTAGGTATTTGGGCACAAGGCAGCGAGTATGGAGGGTGGATCGGGAGGGTGGAATCTACGCCCGTGCCTGCGTGTCCCTGGAGAGGGAACACACTCGCGGTTTCCACGGGGACTCTGGAGGCTTTCCGTGAACGCTGGTCGCCGCGGGGGGGCGATATCTCTTTGCGCCATAACAGTGATCTGCACGGTCTGGGGAAGCGCGTCGGTTGACGGCTGAGAGTGACCTCGCGTCTCTTCTCTCTTGGTTGGATGTGCAGC